>NC_044498.1:42596035-42896035 GCF_902362185.1 Chanos chanos | reverse complement strand
CTCTCTCTGATAACCTCCTAACTAAATCCAGCAAAGCTTAGCAGTGCATCCATGCCAACAGACAATGATGAATACTTTCATTCAGGGTTTTACTCTCTCCCCCCTTCTTTCTCTCTCTCTCTCTCTCTCACACACACGCACACACACACACACACACACCACTACTACTACTTCATTACTCATTCACGTGGTGTCTGAACAGAGCAGCAGCAGTTCTGTGTAAGGAGGGTTGAGTACTGCACTACAAGTCTGGTGATTTCAGCCTCTTCAGAATTGTCAACCTGCTTCATCTAAAGTGGTGATGCCACAGAGTGGAAAACAGTACAGTATCCACAAATTTGTTTATGACAGATAAAAAAAAGGGCTGTATAACATGAGGGCTGATATGTATTTTCTGCACAAAATTAGATTTTTCCTCACTGTCATTTTGTGCTGGAACAATTAATCAAAGAATAAGATTACACACATATACATCCAGTGACATGTTATCTGGTTTACCTTCTTGTATGTGATTTAGTTTACAAAAGTATTTATTTGATATTGGCACAATTTATTGTGTGTGACTGTGGTGTGTGTGTGTGTGTGTGTGTGTGTAAAATGAATAGTTACTCACAAATATGTTGCACAGTAATTATCTAGTGATTTAATTTTGTAATGTTTGCATAGTTGTGTTCTCATTAATGTGGGCTACAGTGAAATTTTAGCTAAAGTGTCTTAATAGTAAAACACTAGGACTGCCTTCCCCTAGCAAATTGAATACAAAACTAGCAAAAGACTTGAGGGTTTTACATTGCACATATTGGTGCTAGCACATGAAAATGGTACATAAAAGACAAACATACCAGAAAAATCTCACCGTTTAAGTACACCGCAAAAGGGCGTGTCCCAGCATCTAGATATATCATTCTTATCATCACATCAGCACATCATGCTCAATAACTGGTTTACAGTTGAATCAGGGGTATCAGAGCTCCACCCATTGGTATCATATGGTCAGTTGAGACAGTATTAAATGGGGGTGTTGGACTCACTGACGTGGGAGGTCAAGCAGAATGGATCAATACACCACTTTGTGACCGACAATACAACCAAAATGGTTTGTGTTGAAATCCCTTCTTCACTGGGGCTTTGAATGTCCTTAGGAAGTCAAATGGTCTGACAGTGTATATGTGTGTGTCTGTGCCCTATCGATGCTGAAAGTGGTCCCTTAGTAAGCTGAGTTGAGGCTGTCTCCTTCACTCTGCCTCATGCACTCTGACGACACCAACGGGTGACAGGAGTCAAACCATATCAGTCAGGGCGAGTGTACGCACACACACGCCCACACACACGCGCTGACACACACACACACACACATACATACACACACACACACACATACACAAACTCACATGTATCTTTCAACGTCCTCTCACATCAGTTCCCTTCTTGTCCATCGCTGTATGTTTATCACTCTCATTCTCTCTGTTCTCTTGTCTCAGTCCTCTGGTGGTCTGTCCTTAAGCTACGGTTGCTCTTTCTCAGACTGCATCTCACTGCTCCTCCTCCACAGTGAGTTTACTACAGCGCGCACTCACATATACATTGTGTGACAGTTCTCTCCCGGGGCAGGACCTCCAGTCGCAGGCAGTTTGCCATATGATGAATGTAATATATCTGCAATAACTGTGTAATACAACAGTGACTATACGAATGAGCATCCCTGTTGGTTTTGGATGGTCTTCAATACTGACGCATGTACAGTAAAGTCATGTAGAGAAGAACACTGGGCCAAAACAGAGGCAAACTGGCAGCTAGTTTTTCCTCACTCTTAACAGTTACCCAGCAATGATACTTTTTGGACTGTTCCACAGAGGCTGTGTTTGCAGGATCAATCTTAGCACAGAGAGACAGCATGGAGCCAACAGCGGAGACAGCGGATCTTCTTAGCTCAACGTACAGGAAAGTTGTATGTGAAGCTCAATTCTCTCACAGCCTACCGTTATCTGGCAGTCAGATATCACTCTATAAAGTCCCCTTAGTGACACACACAAGCCTTTTAATTGCTTTGGTTATAATGTCCACCGGCTATATACACAATACAGTTTATCCTTCATTACGAGATTATAGTCCGAACAATGAGTCGTGAATCCTCTGATGGAAGCCATTGGGCTCTCTCATTTTCTTTTTCGAATAGGAGGTACTGACACCCCAACGGCACTGAGATTGTTTAAAATGCAACCCCGTTCACATCAAGAAGACGACAGATTAAGCTGAAATGAAATATCAGGACACATGGTTTGAATCATACACTCTTAGAGCGGAAGCTAGGAGTGTTTCTCTCTCTGGGTCAGGGTCAAGTTTGATTTGAGCATTATGAATGACTGGTCTGTTTTGTTTGATTGTTTGTTTCTTTTTTTTTTCCTCTCTTTGTGTTTGTTACTGAAGCGCCGATAAGAATGAATGACAAAGCAGCACTAATGATTAACCATTTATATCATACATGCCCCATATTAATCAAACAATGACTTATCCTATCCTTTAAGACTTGTGATGAGGACAGGAAAGACACGTCTTGGAGTCTGGGTAATTGGTGAAATATTTCAAATGTGTGTTTGATTCACGCCCATCTGTCATACGGACATTAAGTTTTAAGGCTACACTTCATGAGTCAGTGCACTAAAGCTATGGCATAGAACTAATGAAGTGTTATTGTATTTGTACAAAGAGCTGACAACACGCTTCACTCCAGACTCACAAGTGTGCATGTGTATGTATGGATTACAAGGTCAGCTCTCCTTGTGCTGCGTTTCTTTAGGAGGTTTTAAGCCTCCCTCTCGTGGTTTGTCATCAGAGGCATTTTCAGCACCTATTTCAAATGCCAGCCTGACACATCACATTAGAATGAGAACAGAGGATTCTAAACAGACGAACGGAGACAGGGCCGCTGCCCAGCGTGAGCATGTGTGTATGTTTATCAGGATACGGGGCTGCTCAATTGCAGCCACATGTGGGTCACTGGTAACAGGTCCTGTCAATGTGGGTGCTTGTCTGTATTTCTGTGGAGGGAAAGTCGGGGGGGGGGGGGGTACAGTCTGTCTTTCATCACGTCACACACCATCAGGGTGATGTCACAATCCATCTGATGGGTCCTCTCTCTATCTCAGACGTGTGTGTGTGTGTGTGTGTGTGTGTGCGTGTGTGTGTGTGTCTGTGTGTGTGAGTGTATGTGCGTGTGTGTGTGTGTGTGCGTGCGCGCGACTCAGACTGACTTTCTCAGACTTTGGGAGTGATGTCGTGACAGTGATCACAACTGACAGTCAAGAGTCATCTCACTTTCACCCTACAGGCATCCGCAACACACAAACATTCTTTTTACACACACTCACACATACACACACACACGCATGCACACACACATGCACACGCACACACACACATACACACACACACACACACACACACACACACACACACAAGCACACCCCTCTTCTGTTTCATTATTAATCTGAGTAGTGCAGTAGCAGGCATGGATAGAGAGCAATGGGTGCTGCATTACATATCTGGGGACTTCAGCTTTTTCCAAAATGACTCAACATTCCTTCTAAATTGTTGATTCAACTAAAATAAAAATATCTCTTCAAGTCTCCCCAAAATATCTCTCCAAGGTTCTCCTTATGGTCCTCCTGATTTGTTCTTAGCATTGAAAACATGAGCAAAGTAGGTACCCTATGATGAAAACTACAGTTGTAGATATACCTTATGCAAACTGTTTTTGTTAAATGAATGACATCTTGAAGGTAACATTTTGTTTAACAAGTAATGCCCCCCCCACCACCACCACCAAAAAAATCACAATTAATTGTAGTGTTGTTATAATACTAAAATAGAATATTATTTGTATGATCAGGCTTGAGATTTAAACATAATACACATATACAGTTTCTTAACAAGGTGTACTGTATCTTAAGACCAGTCAAGCGAATGAACACTGATTTGTGATCTGACCATTGAGTGACTGGGCAACATGAAACATTAAAACAACACAGCAAAAACTGAACAGACTATAAAAAGATTATTTATCCCCCAATGTTTATTACTCTCAGCTAACAAGTATCTGACAAGTGTACAACATAGTGCAAATGACCAAAACCCGTGAGGTAAAGATCCTGGCATACACATACTGCATTGACTAAATAAAACAGCGACCTATAGGCTATAGCAGCAGCAGCAGCAGCAGCAGCAGCAGCATCTGACATGAAACGATTAAAACACATAAAGAGAGAGAGAGTGCAGCCTGAATTTAAAGCTATGCAATGAGAGAGTTTATTTCTGTTATTTTACAGTCCCTGAAACCTACAGTGCCCAATCATTCATGCAGGGCTGCTGTTTCCCAGTGCATTCGTAATTGTGCTTACACTGCTGTGTTGATTTACTGTATATTAACACTGAAAAGCGATTATATGAACACTTATATCAACGCTCACTGCTGGAGATTATGTAAGCAGCGTAAACATTCATTTAACACGAGAGAACTTGCTGTGTGACAACCGATAGCAGATTCAGACGAATGAACTTTGAGCTGGAGACTGGTGGAGTAGAGGTGAGATCACGAGAAGGGAAGGAATGGATGGTAAGAGAGAGATGATAGAAAGAGAGATGACCTTGTTCTGTCGTCTCCCACAGACCCATGTCCTGACAGACAAAAAAAAAAAAAAACACAAATAAGAATGTTGGAAAAGTAATCTAACAAAAAAACACAAACATAAATATTTCTAAAAAATTGTCCAGATCACAGGGATTGCAAGTGACAAATTTACAACTGGATACACAAACTAACACGTTTCACCGTAAATTCACTTCAGAAAGACTTAATGCTTGCCTGTGAATGGACTTAAATAGAAAATGGAAATAGAGAAAACGTCCGACCTTCCGTGTGGAATTTTGCAGAAGCATTCTAAGAATACACAGAATAACAGAAAACAATGCCCACAGAGACGAACTAGGCCAATATTCTCTTCAACTAAACATCAAAAAAAGAGCCATCAATTTGTAGAAACACACGAAAATGAGCTACCCCCTTTCATATGACTATAAAGTTCTGAACAGCCATGAGCTGAACGGAGAAAGGAAGACCCTAGCCCAGCTGATCATGGGGCTCAGTGAACTAATACCTAATAACATTACCAACCAACAGCCTCAGGACAGACTCAAGAAATGAGACCCAACCAAATTACAGCCCAAGATAAAAATATCTCTAATGCGACCAAAATACCAAAACAAATCAGAAAACTATGTGTCCCTAAAATGACAGCGTACCACGATGACTGACTACAGACGAGCAGGCCCACAATGCAGTGACTCAGCCAGCACAGTGTGGCCATAGATGACCGGCCAACTCTGACAGATCTGAGTGCCTGGAGAGGACAGGCTGTACTCCCATTTACAGGCAGGGAACACCAGAGCAAAAGAGTTTCATTTCTTCACAGACTGTTGTAAGCATAAGCAATTTACAGATTAAACTATTAAAATGATTGGATGCATCCTCACGAAGGGACGGGATGAACGTTTACTGTAACTCCAGCCTAAACATCCCCGCTAAAGTGTGATTCACTCTCACTCCACCTCCATAACATATGTCCTACAATGTATCTTCTTTATGCTAAAAATAAGTGCAATTCATTCGAGACTTTTTTGTCTGCTTACTCCCTGCAATACAGTCATAACTAGATCCCTGGTGCCAGTCAAAAGAGGATGAGGTTTTTTGGGCCTTGCTTTTTCTCAAGCTTTCTTTTTCAGCCAAGGGAACGTTTTTCTTGCTCTTGGGGGCCTTGTATCATATACAGCTGACTGATGACTATGTCTTTTATAAAAAAGTACTATACAATAAAATTTCAGCTGAAACGCGCTGAATAGAAAATGTGTTCAAACAACTGCAAATTATGTAGTTTTGCTTGCCACGACCTGGGAGATTTTGCTCTTCACTGACCTAAAATCTTTCTCAAAAGATGACAAAGACATACACACAAAGGTACACATCCAGCTCAAAGTTACAAAAAAGAAATGATGAAAAATGTTTTGAACTATTTATCAATGTTTTTGAGTAAAGGGCTGAAGGTTTATGAATGTATATTTTACAATATTTCAAGGCTCATCAGTCAACTCATTATCTAAGCCAGTTATCCTAGTTAGGGTCGCCGGGGGTGCTGGAGCCTATCCCAGGAATTCATTGGGCGAAAGGCGGGGGAACACCCTGGACAGGTTGCCAGTCCATCGCAGGGCAGACACACAGACAAACACATTCACACCTAGAGGCAATTTAGTATCTCCAGTTCACCCAACCTGCATGTCTTTGGACTGTGGGAGGAAACCGGAGTTCCCGAGGGAAACCCAAGCAGACACATGGAGACCATGCAAACTCCACATAGAAAAGACCCCAGCCGCCAAGCCAAGAGTCAAACCCAGGACCGTCTTGCTGTGAGGCAACAGCACTACCTACTGCATCACCGTGCACCCCTATTTCATAGCTACTTTGGCAATATTTTTTACAAGTTATGCCAACCGAATTCAGTCAGACTTGATGATGCCAACTCACTCAGTGAATGAATAAATGTATTAAGCCATCGCTAACACCATTCTTTCAGTCGTGTCCTTCCATCATTCATACCTCTAATCAAGGAGAACATGTTGAAGAAATGACATGGAGGCTATGGCACAGACAAAGATCTTACAGGATTCCAAACCGTCAGCGTGAAGAAGTTGAAGGGGAGGGGATAAAGTGACTCTGGCATTTCTAAAGCAGTCTTTAGTTGAGCCTGTCCCAGTATAAAGAGATGTACAGGCTAATCCAATCAGATAACAGGCAAAGCCATCTGTTTTGAGGGAAACTTTACACTGAGGCAATCAACTGTCACTGTGATCTCCTTCCCTCGCAACCCCCTGCCCCCATCCCGCACCACTGCCAACACACACATACACATACGTATACATAAATATGAAGGTTTACCATTTCACTCTTTTTTATCAGTAATATAGTGGCTTCATGAGGATAACGTGCTGTGAACGGTTTTAAAGCAGAAATCCCCTCCCCATGGTCACTCTTTTAGCAGTGGATAAGCTGTGTGTGTATGTGTGTGTGTGTGTGTGTGTTTGTGTTCTATCAGTGAATCTGCTAAGTCCCCAGGCACTGGTCCTCTGATCTTAAGACAGAGCTTAGATGTGTCTCAGACTTACAGACTGTTAAATATATACCTGAACTCAGACTTTCAAACCTCCCTGAGCACTATTCTCAACAGCCACCTTCTTTCTCGCTCTCTGTTTTCCTTTAGTGCTTGGAGCTCTTTTAAAATAAGGTCAAAACACGACTTTTGATAAAGTGGATGACAACATCTTTAGTTGTGTTTTGTTTGTTGACGTCTCCCCCATAAAATAATAACCCCACTAATAACCCCTGACCCTGTGAGCTTCGCAAAAGATGATCGGCTCACTGGCGGCCAGTTCGGAGAATTGGCTGCATTTTGACTCGGCCTGACTCATCACTTTTCATCCTCCCTCAGTCACTCTTCCCTCCTCCACCTTTTCTTTTCTGTCCATTTCATTTGACTACTTTTCCCTTCCATTCCATCCCTCACTTTCTCTCTCTGTCGTCACTGTGTGGGTGCTGTGTGGGACTGTGGTAATTGGAGTTGACAGGATGGCTTACTAAATTGCTGAGTTGAGTTGAAGTGAAACACACACACACACACACAGTAAAAATGATGGATGCATTAGGTATTACTGTGCCCTCTCTAAACTCACTCACCCAAAAATACACATACCCACTCTCTTTCTCACATACAGAAATCCACAGAGAGAAGAATATACATGCCCCAAGGCAAAACAACCATACAGACTCAAATTTTTACTTTTTTTCTGCAAGGGAAGGCCTCTGATTTCCAACGGCACCTCCCTGGATGGGGAAGGCGGATGAAACTTGTCCTGTCCACATGCATCAGCGTTCAGCTGCAGGAGACGATGTGAATCCCTAAACTTGGTAGTGTTATTCTGTTTAGCTGAGCTAAGAGAACTGAGAGGGGTTCCAGAATCTGCTTGGGTTGTGAAATGTCTGGTCAAAACCTACTTGCTCTGTTAGGTGCTGCAAGGAAAATGAAGGTAGACTCCTCTGCTAGTATTATTGGTCTCCTGAAACCATAGAATGGCAAAAATAGTGGCAGTGCTGAGGTTTTGTTATTCTGAAGTTTTTTTTGGAACAGAAAACAGGCCAGAGCAGAGCCAGTTCACCAAATCTGCTTTTGCATCACTCCATACTTCTATTTCTCTCTCCATACATCCTACCTAGATAGCAGATGACTGACAGACAGCAATACATCATAGGGAGGGTAAAGAGAGAGAGAGGGGGGGGCAGAGACAGAGAGAGAGAGACAGAGAGAGACACAGGAAATCACAAAAACAGAAACAAGTGGGCCCTGAAGCATCCAGCAGTGAATGAAAAAAATCAAACTGGCAGCCCTTGTCTGTCAGTCACCTAGCAACAGGTCTCCCTCCTTCTCTGCCCATTTCCACCTCCCGCAGTTTCTCTCTAATTTACCATGCCTGCTGTGTGTGTGTGTGTATGTGTGTGTGTGTGTGTGTGTGTGTGTGTGCAGCTGCTACACCAGGATATTTGGCTCTTAGTGCAGCGTGTGTGTGTGTGTGTGTGTGTGTGTGTGTGTGTGTGTGTGTGTGTGTGTGTGCGCAGCTTGTGTGTGTGTGTGTGTGTGTGTGTGTGTGTGTGTGTGTGTGTGTGTGTGTGTAGAAAACTAAGGAGTGGGGTACGGTAAAGAATTGGGGCCGGCAGGTTCATGCCACTCCACTGCCTATTGACCAGGGATCCTTTTTCTCTGTACCCCATAATGGTGAGCAGGACAAAGCCCCTAGGGGAAGAGGGCAGCCGCTCAGAAAGAGCAAAAGCATGCAGACCCCAGACATTACTTGACAAGGACAGTAAATGAGCACTTCTATGTAGTGTCTATATGTTTGTGTGTGCGTCTCTGTGTATGTGTATGTGTGTGTGCGTGCGCGTGTGTGCGTGTGTGCGTGTGCATGTGTGTGTGTGTGTGTGTGTGTGTGTGTGTGTGTGTGTGTGCATGCGTGTGCATGTGTGTGTGTGTATGTATGTGTGTGCATTTGTGCATGTCCTCAAGGACAGAGCACAAGGGGGAGACAGGCACTGTTTGTTTTGCTTCCCCCACTCAGGGGGCTGTCACCAAATCAACACAAACATAAGGCTCACAAACATAAACATGTCAGCTTACTCGTATTTACGCTCAAAGCCAATCTCTCTCTCTCTCAGACACAAACAAGTGCATGCACAGACACACACGCGCACACACACACACACACACACACACACACACACACACACACACACACACACACAAAACCCCTTCAGAATGTGGGAGCTTTAGTAAGATCCACCCTCTGATAATCTTCAGTTTTCCCATCTGCCCAAGCTCTCCTGCTTTAGTCAAGTTTTCTTTGAGGAAAAGATTTGAAATTCAGTCAGAAGAATAAAATAACACCACTCTCTTCATAACTGTCTCTTAGAACTGGCAAAAATACAGTTTGAGAGAACACTAGAGACCACATATCCTTTAGAAAACTGATGAAATACAAATGGATTCAAGGCTTTCAACTGAAATTTCTCATAACAGTGAAAATCAGAAGACTTTTTTTCTGTGTTTGTGTGTTTTTCTTTTTTTTTTTTTTTTACCCCAAATCCTCTGGAAACCTGCTATTGAGTATCAAAACTGCTTTAGAATCTTGCTTTGGTCTCTGGCCTCCATTGGACAAAACCAAGTCTCAGTAGATTCTTCGGGGTCAAAGCTTTTCAGAGCCACAGTACAATAAAGAGCACAATAAATTCGTTAAGCGAGCGTTCCTGACCCGGGATTTCTGATAAAGGAACTTCTTTTGTGATGCCCAGTAACCTTGGCCATACCAGACTGAGGGAGTGGAGAGGGTGCGAGATCGGTATTCCCCTTGGCTGCTAAGGAATGTCCATCTATACAGTTATATTTAAAGACACATAATGGAAGGGAATGATAAAAACTTGAGGACGAGGTGAGAACTCTCTGAATAAATATCCAACATTCATCTCAAACGATTTAATAGCGGTATGAGCTACTACGGTTGGCTTAGGGCAACAATTAATCTGAAAAATGCTATAGTCGTTCCAAAAAGTAGGCTGCTCTATCATGAAATAGCGATGTGTAGAAATTGGCCGAAAACAGCGGTGGAAAATACCAGAACGGTTTTCGCTGGGTTTTTCATATTAATCAGATTTATTGTTCAACTATCTAACCTATTCGGCTGAGGTTTTAGTGAAATAAACGCCGCACGAGAGCTGGTTGCGGGTGGAGTGGGATGAGACGAAAGCTGTCTGACATGTTGTGGTCATACCCAGGCCATTCCTTGATGGTGTTGACAACCTTTCAAAATAAGAATGAGATTTTAATGAGTCCAGCCTCACCCCGTCCAGCACATGCAGTTTTCTTCAGCTACACTACTCAGGAGTGGCAACAAGTGATGAAGCGCTCTTCTCTGTGGTTTCTCAGGCTAGTCGCGGTCTCTCTGTTAAACACCAATTAGAGAGATTATGTCTGAATCCAAGAGCAGGACTCCGTCACGTCTGCCTCAGTGGCAATAGCACCTGACAGGGGCACCCCCCCCCCCCCTTTACCACCGCTATACGGCACGACCTTACAGAAAGTCATAGGCTATTTCTCACTAAACTTTGGTTAGATCCAAAAGAAGGACGTTTTAGGGAAGTTTAGTGGTGACATTTTTTTCTTTCTTTACATAAATCTAGGAATCTAGGACAATACTTTCCTTTGGCGCCATATTTCGACAGACTATGTTATTATATCATTATTCTCAGACTACATTAGTTCATCTTAGACAAGATCCTAAAGCTAAACACCCTGAGATGAATTTTAGGCCACAGACCATTGGAAAATTATTATAGCCTATGCGTAACATAATTTTCGGCATATGCAAGATGTTATAGTCAATATTTCCAACAGCCTAATTAATTCACAAATCCAATAAACTTGTACTTTTGCAGCAACTCTTACAGTTATTAATTTCACTTGTTGCTGAACATGCTGTTACAACGTAACTACGCAAAGAACAGCTATTTTAGTGATCAAATGTGTTTTCGAGACCATAATTGACTCTCACTCTCTCTCAACAAACAAATACAATTTAACACACATAAATAATAGTACACAAAATAATTTTTTAAATTAGGATGATGCAACGCTTATAGCATTTAGAGTTAGAGTCAGTAGTAGATCCGGTGTGATTAGTGTCAGTTCGCCAACTGAAAAACAAAAAACAAAACAAACAAACAAACAAAAAAAGCCCTTCATTCAAGGAACTGATTTCGAAAATTTAACTAACTTGGCTTGTGATATAAACAAATCTTTAGTCTTTGTTGTGCAAATTCGGCCTGTGCAACTTATCGTCATAATCAAGTAGATTCAGTGATTTATGGGCTATTTTTATTGAGAACTTGTCGATTATGTTGTTAAATGATATTTGGGTTGTTGGTCTGCTGTGGATCGCTGTTTTCCGAGAGCACAATGATACAAAAGCTAACAAGATAATTGAACGGACATCACATGCCTCCTGACGTCCGATTAAAATGACAGAGAAAATATATTTCACATCATTATTAGGATATCACATGTCTGTCCGCTTAAATCAAGCTAACGCTTTAAAACTTGACAGCAAATTAAAACGTCAAGTTAAATATTTGATGGTCGTAGTAGAATAAAAAAAAGTTATTTCGAGGCGGACAGTCGATATCAAAGTTTAATTGGAGATTACAACTGGAATTTTTAGGTCATGTGAACCTCTGCGCCTCACTCCAACAAAATAATTTAGTAAAATATTAAATCTGCCATACGAAATTAGACCGTGCCACTACCTGGTGAGTCAATGAAAGAAGTTAATGAAGCAGTCAAACATAAATTGTGGGGAAAATATCTTTCGCATACGCTGCAGAATTGCAGCGTTGTTTTAATTGGGAAATGATATTTAGACATAATATCCCAAACTTTATTATCATTATTATTATTATTATTATTATTATTATTATTATTACTCATTTGGTGTGTCTGAATATTTAACCGCTAAACTGCAATAAACTCCCTCAAACTAGTTAAAAATTATAAAAGCAATTAGGCTATTTAGACTATCGGAAAGGGGGAAAAAGTTTTTTTTTTTTTAAAAAAGCCTAGCTTTTATTAATGAAAATCTTACCTTATAGATGATGATTCCAAATTCTGGGCTTTTTCGCATCTTTTTGCATATACAGCAGGCTTTCCTCGGTACAAATTTGAGAGCATTTAATGCTTTCACAAAATAAACTAGATTTGTCCGTTTCAATAGTAGGTTTGGCTAATTGTAGGCGGTTGAACTGCAACCCGTAAATCAAGCACCATCGAGTAGAAAAACGTCTTCATCATAATTACTCAACTTGCCATTGTGAGCCGGCGGGGGCCCATTAGGACCACCCAAGGCAACGCTTCCTACCGGGCTCCTTTTTGGACAATGGCGGTCCACTCGAGCCTGCCACGCTCTGAAAACTATGAATGGACTATAACAAGAGCCACGTATGCCTCTGGATAGAGGACAGTCCCCAATCAGGGCAGCTGTGTGAGTGTGTGTTTTGACAAAGATTTTCCCAAGCTTCAATATTTGTGAAAAAAAATCTACACTTTATTTTCTGTTTTATTTAAATGTTTTAGACGATGAAACTTCGCAACTCTTGTAACTATAGCTTTTCAACGATCGCCAAGCGCTTCAATTTAGCACATGGGTCGACAGACTGCGGAACCATTCGTTCTTGACTATTTTCATTCAGGGAATGACTCGCTATTCTCTAAAATGTGTCTGCTTAGAGAAGTCAAATGGTTTGACTGGTCAGGTTCAAATGGACAAGGATAAGCAGATACTAAACTCTACAATTATTTTTTCAAGTACAAGCGAACTTCACAACTTGAATAAGTAGGTGAACTGACTGTGAGCAATTGACTGTCTGGAACACAAAAATCCGGCGTTTCTTTTGTTATTGTGGAAGTAGAAAAGGGAATATGAGTTCATTTTAATGAAGCCCCAAATTATTAAAAAAAAAAAAAAAATATATATATATATATATATATCTATATATCTATATATACACACACACACATATATATGCATGTATATCGTGTGTATGTGTGTGTGTGTAAGGGAAACAGGTCCAATTGATGTGACTAATTTGATACTGATCATTTGCCAAAAGATATGCGTCTCAGTTGAAAATAGGATGGGTTATCTGAAATGCTATCTGAAACTATCTGAATAGTTCGTAAACTCTGATCTGATCTTCAAGTCATTACAATAAACAAAGGCAGTCTTAATCAAAACACACAAAATACATATCTTTCTATAAATTTCTTTTACAAAATGCTTTAAACAACCAAGGTCATTGATGTAAAAAGTATATGAGTCCTTATATTTAGTACCTAGTGGAACCTCCTTTATTGTCAATAACCTCAACCAAATGCTTTCTGTAATTGATGATCAGACGTGTACAGCCGTTAGGAGCTATTTTGGCAGATTCCTCTACACAACACTTTTTCAAGTTTTTGCGTATTTCTGGGATAACTTGAGCATCCTGTCTCAGACCATGCCACAGCATTTCAGTGGGAATGTGGTCAGGACTCTTTGAAAATACCGAATTTCTTCTGTTCGACCTAATCTGTTGTTGATTCCCTCCTGTGGTTTGGATCTTTGTCATGTCACATGACCAAACTTCTGTTGAGTTTCAGATCATGGACAGACGTCCCAACGCACTGTGGAATTTTTTCCTCATACAGTTTGGAATTCACCGGTCCCTCAGTGATTGCAAGTCGTCCAGGCCCTGACACAGAAAAGCAGCCCCATGTCACTACGCTCCCTGCACCATACTTCACAGCTGTCATGTGGTTTTGATGTTGGTATACAGTGTTTTGTTTCCTCCAAACATAACATTGTGTACAATTACCAAAAAAAAAAAAAAACAATTCAACCTTTGCCTCGTCTGTCCAAAGAACACTGTTCCATTAGTGCTGTGGAATATCAAGGTTGTCTTTACCAAACTTAAGATGGGAGGATTTTTTTTTTTTTTTTTTTTGGAAAGCAGTGGTTTCCTCCACTGTAACCCCCCCTGTTCGGTGTTTTTCTTACGGTGTGCTTGTGAATATACCCTAAGGTGCCTGTTTGTCTCCTGTCTGAGGATTGTGTGGCATTGCCCTTGCAGGACATCTACTCCTAGGGAGAGTAGCAATGGTGCTAAATTTTTACCATTTGTCAACAACCTGCCTGACTGTGTGGACTTGTTGATGCCCTAGTCTTCAGAAATCACTTTGTTACCCATTCCAGAGTTATGAGCTTCAACATCACTTCTTCTGAGGTCCTCTGAAATCTCCTTTAATTGTGCCATACCACTGTTCAGCAGAATTCTGTTGTGAAGAGCAGGCAATCAAAATTGTGTGTGTGTTTTTTTGTATGACAGGGCAGGTCAAAACAACACCCGTATTGACTGGAACACCTGACTCATTGAATGGAATACCTGACTCCAATTACCTTCTTCTCAAGATGCCATTATCGTAGAGGTTCACATACTTTTTCCATCGGTGATCTTTTTTTATATAAAAAAATAGCAATGCAGTATTCTCTGTGTTGCTCATTTAATAAGACTTTCTTTTATTTATTATTATGACCTAAATTTAGATCAGAATACATTTTATGAACTATTCGTGCAGAAATCCACATAATCCCTCAGGGTTCACAAACCTTTTCTCACAGCTGTAAATTTCCAGTGTGCTGAGATGGCACCATAATGCCTACAGGCATGTCAGATTGCAGGGAATATGTCTGAATTGGTCCATTGAATACTAGGCTACTTCTGTATGTTCATGTATTTTTTTAAGCGACAATTTAGATGCAGCCATCGAAAAGTAATATGTCTTCAAAAATGTTCTTCAAGAAAAATATGAAGAATGTAGACTTCTACAGCAAGACATGATTACTGACTAAAAATGTACAAAACATGGAAACAAAGAGGCCTACAGTTAAAATGGATGTTTCAATCAATCCCTTCAGCAGAATTTCATTTTAACACTGTATTAAAAAGGACATTAGTTCTATTGTTACTATGGCTACGTAACTAATGCTTTGGTTGGGAGCTGGGAAGCAGTAACCAACGGCATGTGCGGTTATGAATAACGCATTATTCTTTGGTTTTGTGTGCGTCGCTTGGTTGTCTATATTTCATATTCATATCTGTCTTTGAAAGTATATATGTATATTATGGCGTAGATGTGTTGCTGACGTTCTGAAAAGCTAAATTTCGTACTGTATGCACTGTAGCTTACTCAGTGTAGAAACCTTAAATAGTTTATATGTCCGTGCTCTGTTGTAGCGTTACGAAATATATGCAGTTGTTAACTCATTTATCTATTTATCTATGTATCGTTCTATTTTCTTCTTGTTTGTTGTTTGATATGTTTATGGTTTCACAGAATCTTGATCTTACGATCTTTATGTTAACTGTTAGCAGGACATCACACATGCTACGCTACTCATCTATTTGCGAATAAATACCGCGTTACGCAACAAGATATAACAGTTGCTTTATGTATCTATATGGCGATTAGATTTCTAGTAAATACGTTGCTGTGGTAGACATTTTCGTTGCACAGTATAGGCCTAGTTATCGTTAATGTTTCTTGACAATGGAATCGTATATATGGAATTAATGGATTAATATGGAATCTCATTTATTCTATTCGGATGAACCATAGTGTTCACACACCACCGAAACCTCACTGAGACGCAGAGTGAATAAATGACCTGTTCGCTAACAGAATTTCGCTTTCGTTCATGTTGCCAACGTCATGAATCTATTATGATTATATTGGTTTAATTTCTTCTATTTAGGTTGCCATCTTATTTTTGAGCATATTTTACAACATATTTAATTGATCTTATTTACAAACCAGATAAACTACATAGTCTTGTGTGTCTCTCACGTGCACCTTGGTAATATTCATGTTACTAAGGCTAAATCAACATGCGTTCTCCATCTTTGGTTCCCTCTCTCACAGTCTGACTGCATTTCTCTCTTACCATCCATCTAAACTTTTTAAATGTCCGCTCTATCTCAAATGGCTTACCATTTCTCTACCACGCAACCACTGGACACCTCTTCACAGACACATCTTTAAAACAGTCACCACAGAAAAAGCACCATTTATAACAGCGACACCCTCAGTTTGTATTCTCTCTCTCTCTCTCTAATGCTGCCTCATCCCTCACTCCAAATGAGAGCGGAAGAGGTCCTGTTGAGAGACTGAAAGAGGGCACTTTGGTTTTTGCTACAGTGGGGGTTTTTTTCACATATATTCCAACAGCTCCCAGTGGCTTTGGACCAACACCTGGTCCTAGCATGTGTTCTCCTCGGTGGAGGCGTGGTTGTGTGTGCGACTAAGAGAGAGGGTAAGAGAGTAAGCACTGGGAAATCCCCCTTTGTGTCTGAGTGTGTGTCTATCACAATATTCAGCATTTCAGACAAAACAGACACATTAGGAGTGAACTGTTATCCTACAGCAAAAAGAGTAACTATAACACTTCTACTCTCATTAACAACCAATGTCAAAAAGAGAGAGGGCTGCACAGACCAAAAACGGGACAGTAAGTATTGCCCAACATGAGTTTGTATTTGCAAAGAATGATTTATAAGGAAATGACTGAGAATACAGAAGGAGACTGAGAAGCAATGTGTTTATTCATACACAAAAAGCAGTATTCATACACAAAAAGCAGTGTTTCAAGGCAGTCAACAAAAGACACCGTAGGAATTTCTACACTCCTTGGGTTGATCTGGATTCTCTTTCATACGATCTCAATCCCGAGGCATAGTAACACACCCACAAACAGCGGTGAACAAATCCCAAGTACAAATAATAAGGAAATCAAGAGTCACTTCAAATAGAACACAGAACGATATTTTAAAAATTCATACTTTTATAGCACAAATTTGCTTTACTCTCAGTCATGGGCTAGAAATTAACAGACACTAATTGCACTCTGCAGTTCCTTACATTTCAATTAAAATGATGCAATATGCAGTAACAAGTAGTCGCCAGTACACCTATAGGATCAGATAACATCCAAATGACTGCTAGTTTACAACAAATTTGTTCCATACAGGTGTCTGTTTCAGTTGCCCATACTTCAATTGAACAACGAGTTCTGGGATGTCACCATATGAGCACTCATAAACATTTCAAACTGAGTTAATTGTCTCTGTTTCAAAGGCATCTGAACAGATGGTCAGGCATTGAGGTATGTTCAGACACCAGTTACCTCTGAGAGGGTTAGCTAACCTTAAAATGGACCCCTGAGTTTGTCCTCTTCATGTTAGCACCATTTGGTAGCTTGGACTCCTTGGCATGAGGAGCGTCAATAAATGTATGATAAACTGGGTTAGCAACATTAATTGCATAAAAAAGCCCTAATTTAAATATATTTGTGATTTGTAAGAGCATAATTTGGGCTAAAAAATAGCCCAAACGCTTCTTTAAGCAGGTGTATTGTATTTAAAACATAGTATAACAGGTAACCAGAAATTAGCACCAATTCATAAATACATTTTTCATGTGCCACATTTTTTTCTCTTTAAATATAATGTACTCCCCATGTGTTAGATTCACTTTTTCTTTTACTTTCTACTTTGTCTATAACAGTAGTCAGGGTTGGTTTTAGAAGTCTCCCCCCCAAAAAATGTCTGTATTATACTGTGATGTTCATGCCAAAGGAAATGTCTGGACCTTTCTTCTTAATTCCTAAACTACATGTGGCCCTCTGGTACCATTGATGTTCAAGTTTAAAATAATCCTCTTTCTGTGCACCCTTTCACAGGGCCTTATGGGATGCACAGAGTTGTTACCATGGATGGTATTTAAAGAAAACTTTCATCAAACCATGGAATGATCTAGAACTCCAGGAGAGAGATCAGCTGAGACAGTTTTGAAAGTCACTCTAAAATAAACTTTGTGGATAAGTGCAAGTTTTTTTTTTTAAAAGAGTTTTTAAAAATAAATATGGGTAAAATCAGCGTAGTCTTTGGAGAATTTGCATTCTTAATATTTTGTGTCTATAAAATTTGCTTGCATCAATTTCGTTTTTTTGTTTTTTTTCTTTCCAAAACAGTAGCCCTAAAGGTATGGGAAGTTAAAGCTACATTTAAGTTGCCATTGCAGAGACTAGATAATAATATAAACACATTACATTACAAACACTGACAAAGAAAAACTCATTAAGTCATCATCTGGTTTGATTCTCGTTTTTAGCTGAAACCACGGAAGAACAGAATGTCTGGGTCCTGAGGAGGGGGAAATGGAAAAAGAGAGAAAGAGAGAGAGAGAGACAAAAGAACAACTGACTGCGTATAAGAAGAGAATGAATGAAAAGATAAATGTCAGATGCCATGCTGAAGATCAAAATACAAGCATACATAAAGTGAGTCAGTACAAAACATACAAAAGAAAGATGAATGAATTGAGGAGTGAGACAAACAGAAGACTTCAAACAAGAGACAGTGAGCGGAGAAAGACCATCACTGCAGAATCACTGTAAAAAGCCGCTCTGTTCCATGCAGTGTTAGAGCAGAAATGTTATCACTGGTAATCATGGTGACATTACTGTAGCATTGTTAATACTAGAATATTACATTTTTATTATTCTATTACTGCAATGTAATCGACAAAAAACAATATCATTTGTGCTATTTTGACATTATTATCAACTCAATAAGAAACGACTGCATATAGATATAATAAACGATCATTGTGACATCACGGTGACAGTGTAGTACTGTGATGTCATTAGTCAAATGTTTTTATCAGTGGAAATAATCATTAAACTTGTTTGTGTATGGCAACAAGGCACAGAAGTAACCAATATCATCATTAACAGCCACAAATGTTTCTATTACCGAATATGATAGAGAATTGTTCGGAGCTTTCATTTCTTAAGAAGAGACTAGAAATGCTGACTCAGCTATGAATCCGCTCACTGTGTCTGACAGACTGTGCCACCTAGAGAACCTAACCAGTCCAAGAGGATTACATTTCACACATAGGGCATGTAGAGCAGTGGACTAACAAGCATGATCCTCAAGTCCCAAACTGAGTCTGAACAGACACTTTTTTTTTTTGATTGGCTCAAACTGATTAGCGAGATCTTAGGGATGAAAGTTTGCAAAGAAAGAGAAAAGAGAAGGAAAAAAGCAAGGCAACTGTGTATAAATGTCAGAGATGGAAATGTAAAGGGAGGGAGAGAATAAGACAGAGTGATAAGAGAAAAAGAGAGAATGGAGAGAGAAAACGTAGATGAAAGATTGAATAATTACTTGCTTTGAGCAGACTAGCCGACATATTTTGCTTATTGCACATATGTGCTGTCAAGAACTGTAGTGCTTAATCTGCTAGGTGTGATGAACTATCGTGTATTCAGTTTTCATGACATTTTTCAGCCTTGAGTCCCACCCTTTTGTTCTCGCTGGATCACAACTCTACAACAAAGACCTAAAATTTCTATTGAATTGGATGAAAAAGTTTCTTAAAAAAAAAAAAAAAAAAAAAAAAAAAACAGCACTTTTGTGTTGTTGCCTGTCACACTAAAACCATAACCGCTACGGCTAAACCAGAGATGTTGACAACCTTGTGAAATGCTTTTGTGTGCTGTGCTTGCTCTCTGTAAAGTTTGAGTAAGAGTCAACGGTTAAGTGGGAAGCAACAGTTAAAGATCGGATGTTTGCCAGACCTTATCATGACATGACAAAAAGATGAAAAATTAAGTTTTGAAATATTTTTACAAAATATAAATTTGTCACCTCCTAATAAACTGTACAAATCCAGGTTACTAAGAAAACTGAAACTTACGTATCCATCAGGTGTTTTTTGTTTCTCTCTCCGTTTCTTTTTTTCCCTCATTTTTCCTTTCTTACATTCCCCATTGCCTCTGTCTGCTCTCCTTCACCTCTCTGTCTCCCCACTTCTTGTCTGTCTGTTATTGGCAGTTCATGTCTGAGCTCTAAGAAAGAGAAACAAAGCATGACATGTACTGCACGGCACAGGAAGGAATGAAGGTCCATCCCCACTAGCTATTCTGTGGCCAAGTGGTCCATGTCTCTGAAGCAGACAATGCATGTACCTGGGTCGATCCAATGGGAGACATAAGAAACAATTAAATGTTGACAGAACAAAAACAGTGGTTTAACACAAAGTCGTATAATAGGACTTGTAATATTGCGAAATTACAAGGGAGGAAGTTCCTCCATGTCGTTTTTCTAATTACTCATCAAAGCGCTCACTTACAGCCGCTTTGAAAATGACTGTTTACTTTGATACGTGGCATAATCACTGGTGCTTTCTTTGACGTACAGTGAGATTAGAGATCTCCGTAACAGATCTAACAGAGCCATATTAATACCCTAAATGTAAAAGTAATAATTCTTATTGAACTCAAAACAACACATTTAGGCCTATAATCACTCACCATGGTAACAAGTGCAGTGAAATACCAGTGGAACTTCACTGCAATCATTGGCACTAGCACAACCAACTTAAGATGCTCAGTCTATCAAGTTATCACAGATACCACCAACTGAAATGCACAATCGTGCCCACAGATGCTTCATCGAAGAAGACCTGGTGCCTCACTGTTTATCGCTTGCTCGATGCTGAGCAAAGTTCCAATGTTTGACCTTCTCATGCCTTCTGACATTCAGTTGACATTTAGCAAGAACCTTCCCCCATGGTCACCCATGACGCTGACCCCTGCTGTCGTCTGTTAGAGATGGCTCTGGGCTGATTTCTCTCACCTCACGCTGTAAGCTCTGCAGTCAATAAACATTGATACCTTCAGCAAAAATTTCCAGACTCTGCTAAACTTCCCCCCCAAAAACTGTTAAAATTAGTTGCAAAGAAAATTATATTTTCACATAGTTCAGATTTTATTGGAGATGACTTCTCTCCTGTTCAGAGCCAGCTTCATACTAGAAACAACTCATTTGAAATTAAGACCTACTGTTGATTGAATGCCTCCTTCTATGCTATCTTCACCGCACCAAGACTCCAAAGTTCTCCAAGTGAAAAGATAGGCACCTCAAAAACTAACTTAGTTTTTATATCCTGCTAGTGTACAGTTTACCAAGTTTGTTGTCCTCAGCTAATGACAATTTTGTCTGTGTGTACCAGTGTTGCTGAGCACTGACATCAGTACATGTACCGAATCTATTAGTTTGACTACTTTTCCCAGAAGCAAGGTGGTAGCATTGCTACGTAGCCAGTTACTTTTGCAAGGTAGCTTGTAATGTAGCTAGCTACATTTCTGTGAAGGTTAGCTTATATATAGCTGAACTATACTTTTTGTAAAGTAACTGCCAGCTTAGCTGATCAAAGTCAGTAATGTACAGCTAGCTTTCAGGTTTACCTTATCAAAGGAACAAAAGTGGACTATTAATATCTACACAGTGGTAACAGTTGACTGATAATCATGTGGGTTGAAAAGCACAGTGACACTGGCAGTGACAAAGGGATTCCTTCTCCATTTAATTTCAATCTCGGTACTTCAAGGGACACTGCATGAAAGACTAATTCCTCACAGTGAAACTGACGATGAAACTATAAGCCAAATGTCTGATTTGATGGGGGTTTTTTTTCCCTTTGTGGCACAACTAACACGTCCTCACAGACAAAAAACACTGTTACCTCGGGTATCAGACTGACAATGTCAAGTCTGGTGTCACGAGACAGCTAAATCTGTCATGGAAATCCTGACCTGGGAGAAATATCAGAAATATCAAATATCAATATCAGTAGCTCCCCTGTCAAATGGAGGTATTGTAAATACCCTAGACAGTAAAAGACTGTTATGTTAGAGGTTTGCTTTCTATCAGAGTGTTCTTTCATTCTGTTATTTTGCACTTGCTAGACTGATGCAACTTACCCTAACTGCTTTATTTCTAATAATGCATCTTTTTGTTATGTCTATATATACACTGCCTGGCCAAATAAAAAAGTTGCCATTTGGATTTGGAGCCCCTGGAGGCAGTGTTATGATCTGGGGTTGCTTCAACTGGTCAGGTCTAAGCTCAGTAACGTTTTGAGGCAATAAAATGAAGTCAGGTGAGTACCTGAACGTACTGAATGACCAGGTTATCCCATCAGTGGATTTTCTCTTCCCCTGATGGCACGGGCATATTCCAGGATGACAATGCCAAGGTTCATCGAGCTCAAATTGTGAAAGAGTGGTTTAGGGAGCATGAGGAATCACTTTCACATAAGAACTTGCCACCAACGAGTCCTGATCTTAACCCCCCATTGAAAGTCTTTGGGAAATGCTGGAGAAGACTTTACGGAGTCGCGCGACTCTCCCGTCGTCACCAAGATCTCGGCCAAACATTAACGCAACTCTGGATGGAAATAAACACTGTGACGTTGTATAAGGCTGTCGAAACAATGCCACGGTGAATGCGTGCCGTAATCTAAGGTAAAGGTGGTCCGACGAAATATCAAGAGTGTGTGACTTTTTTTTTGTCCAGGCAGTGTATTTATGCACGTTTTCTTTGATCATTATTGTGAAACATCATGACACTTTACCTGTCTTTGCTTTCTTCTGTTATGTCACAGTTGAGCGCTACTTCTGAAGATTCAATGACTTGCTTCACATTTTAAAATTAAAATATTTTTTACCAGCTTAAATTTAGCTACCTTTTGATGCACCCTGAATAAACTGGTCAGGTGGTCATCACCAAGGACATGGAATAAAGACACCCTGGAATTGTTTCTAGTATCATTCATGATACAAATTATTTCAATACCTAAATAATAATCTCTCTAGAGACTTGAAAAATACTGAAAAATGTTAATAGATGGCAGTAATGTCTACATAGATGCGTTAGTTGAACAGTTTAGAGACAGAACTGAAAGAAATCAATGAATAACGAAAAATAGCCCATTTATTCAACCCTATATTCAGAAATGAGATTTTTAATAACTTCAAGGACTATAAGGGGAATGAATAACAGACTGAAACTCAAAACAAGCAGACAGATAAAACGTCAATTCACAAGTTGGGAATGCAATTTTCTCACGCAATTTTCTGATTGAAAATTATACCATACTATTTAGCATAGTGAACCAAGGCTATTACAAATTTGTGGCCTTGAGAATATCATAAAGACAAAACACATTTCCACAACCTAGGCGTACTATAAAAGAACGAGTTTAAGGGCAGAGGCTGAATGGACACAAATCAATGGCCACTGCCGGGATTTGCATTTAAGAAAAAATCTGACAGAGATAATGGTGGACTGAGAAGTAAGGAGTACAGAGAAGTATAAAGAATTATAAAGGTAGAGACTGAACTACTATTGAAAGAGATGAAGCAGCAGATGAAAACATGCATGAGGGGGAAAAGTGGAGGTGGAATGATATAGAAATAAGGAGGACTCCAGAAAGAATGAAAGGAGAGAAAAGGTGTATGGCAGGGGAAGAGATGGGTAAAGAGGAAAGATACAGAAACATTAACAGAGAAAAAGATCAGAGTGTGGAGAGCATTCTTTCTCTTGTAAAGCGAAAATTCCTGTCTTAGAGAAACGTAAGTTAATAGAGTGAGACACTGAAAGGGTAAACTAATACAAGAAGAGGCAAGGATATGAGGTGTTAAGCAGAAAGAAATTTAGGAAGAGCTCAGCGAAAAGAAAAGGTTAACAAGCCGTATGGCGACTAGCTGTGGAAATAATGAAAAAAAAAAAAAAAAAAGAAAGATGATGCGATGAACAGAATGAGACAAAAAGATAGGAAATACAAATCTAAGTTTGTAGACTGGCACGCAAACAAATTACATACAAAACAACAGCGGACATTAGATAATGAAATGCCCCAAAGACGTGACTAAATACCCTAAGCAATTACCTTTAAGTCAAAACATCCAGTGTGAAAGTGTCAAAACTAGAAATACAATGAAGCTTATTAAACATGAAGCAAAGGTCACTTTTGACTGATAAGTGACACAAAACTACGAGATCTGACTCCAAAAAAATCATGATCAACTAATGCTCTCGCAGTAGGAACCTTAACCATACCATGAATATCAAGTCCAACTATAGCTGAAGACAGTTAAACCATCTACCACGGTATCAAACTTGAAAAACACAAAATGGAGACAAATGGTGATCGACATTTTACACACCACATCGAGATGTTTGACTGTAAACGCTGACCACTCATCCCAGTATTGGACCTTAAGAGACAGTCTGTTTTAATGGATTTGCAGTTCTGGTGACACAAATGATATAAAGTAATGGTCTCTGGCAATAAGTATTAAGGATCTAAATAAGCACGCTAAGAAGCAGAACGATTTCAGCAATGTTTACTCGGAGCAGAATAAAGACCAGAAAATTGTGATCAAAGCACATTGTTCGCGAGACTCTATTTATTCAAGTTATTCAGCCGTGAGACTCCTTTTGGCTCCTGATTTAAAGTCTGACCTGCAAGAAAAATTTAGCACTAATGGGCAAGCAATCTTCCATGTCAACAAAACAGAGCAGTATTTTCAAGGCCTACTGCTAATGGCATCATTGCAACTTTGTGATATTACCAGTGAAAATATTCATATAAAACTTTGCTGGAGAAACTTTCAAAATTTAAAAAAACTGGGATGCGAATGATGAAATTTAACTATTTTAAAACTAACTGCATTGTGGGGAAAAATGATGACAGGTAAGCAGAAAATTCCCTGACCGCAGAACAAAAGTTTAGAGAGCAAGCCTGAGAGTAAGCACTGACAATGCACTTACTGTAGTTCCAAATTTAATAATAAATCACTCCAAATGAAATCACAAACAACTGACCGACTCATACAACAGGGTGATTTTACTTCTCACTGAAGGCAAAGGAACAGAGAGATGCTATTCTCAAATAAAATAGGTTTATTTCCAGTCTGAAAAGATTAAAAGAACCAAAAACAAAGACAGTTGGACAGTTAATGTATGACCTGTGCAAGGCCTCAATGGGTTAACAGAGGAGCGACTTTCCTTGATTACTTACTTCATTTTGTGTACATATTTATAAATGAATACAAATATACATATTAATCATTTAATAAAAATATCTTAGCTTATGAGGACAGATGGCTAAAGTCGGTCTGAATTCTAAATCCAACCCCTGCACGGAAGGGTCATCAACATCTGCCTCCCATAGAGGGAGGTTTAAAAAAAAAAAAAAAAAAAAAAAGACAGAATAAAACTTTGTGTGCAGTGTGTGTGTGTGTGTGACTGTTTGTGTGGGTGTGTTGAGTGTGTGTGTGTGTGAGTGTGTGTGTGTAACACCATACCAGGTATGCTCTGGAAAAAATTTGGTTCCCTTTACACAAAGACACAAGGTGCGGGGTGCAGGGAAGGGGCCAGGGGTGAGGCAACGACATATTTCACACCATAACTATCCAATATACATGTTTTTCATTACATTTCGATCAGAACAGATGACTGACGGGTTACAGGATTCATTAAGGCTACGTTCACTGCATGGTATATACATGAGAAGGCAGGTCCATGTCATTGTCATCAACAAACATCAGCAACATTTGAGCTAAACATCATAGAGCAGTCATGACATTCATAATCACTAAATAAACAATACATACCAACCACATGGTTTATTACAATATTATTAAAACTTAAAGGAGTTTGAGCTTTTACAGTTTTTTTTTTTTTTTTTTTTAAATAAATAAATTGACATAGCCACATCTCCTCCCGCAACACTGGTAACTGTTCTCAGTGCTAGATTTGTGTTTCTGGAGACAATTTGAAACAGCCTGGACTTGAAAAGAATCATTTGGCATTATCTTATTAGCATTATCCTCTGTAAAAATGGCCATCGATACTGAATGTTTGCTGTTCAGATCCAATAGAACTCAGAGTCTGAGAGCATGAATCTAAACGCCAGCTCAGGAGGAGACAGAGCTAAGCAAAAACAGGCAGAAAGCTCTTAAAACTATTTGTTGCTTATGAATGTTATGAATGCATGAATGCTTCATGAAATTGTTCAAGATAAAATGATGGTTCACCAAAAAAAAGTAAATTCACTTGATCTTTTTCTGTCATTTTAAGCACTATGGAAAGCTCTAGAAAGATAAATCACATGCATGCAGGATACTAATATACAATTTGGTGCAGAACGTCAGGATAACTACCTTCCTGGAGCATCAAACAGTTTTGTCAGTCTCACTAAACGCTAGGCACCCGCCAGCCAACAGCAACTGTAACTAGTGACAATCAACAATGTATGAAATCAAATGATCAGGTAACTTACATGTTTTCAGTGAACCACCCCTTTATGCTTTACTCACACGTTAACAGCATCATTTCGGAGTCATCACGTGACTCACTCCACACAGTCAACTGTTCATAAACAGTGTCAGATCACACACAAATACAACCAAATGACATTTTCTGTTTACATCTGATCATTCTCATCATTTCAGCTATTCTCGTCGCTGTCTTGGCAGCTCATTTTTTTCCACACTGTTTTCGACAAAAATATTACGATCTTAATATCCTTGAAGAGTCGGTTTAATCGGAGGAGGAAAGGATGCTGTCCACAACGAGGACAGACACAAATGTCTCCTCCACCTAGATGTGCAAGGGGCTTCTCGAAAATCTTGGAGAAGAGTTACTTTTGTGTATGAAGTAGCTACACATCATTAGATTGTCAGTTCTGTTACAGAGGAAATTTTGGGAGCTTCATACATTACCCTGTGTGTTTTACAAACAGGACCAACTGTTCAAGATACTAAAGAATGGATAAGATGGACTTCCCTCATCATTGCTCAGATCTACTGGATTTAAAGATGAAACCATTTTTTTTGTTTTGTTTTTTTTGTTTGTTTTTATTTTGGTTTTGTTTATGATTTTGAAGTAGCCAGATTATTAATCTAACTCTACTAACATCATTGACTCTTTTCAAATTTAGGGCAGAAAGCAATTATGGAAAAAAAAAAATACATACACAATATTTCTGCAACATTTTAAACACAGATTGAAGGGTGACATTAAAAATCTGAAATAAACCCATACATCATTCAAAATAATTAGTATAACAAAAAAATAATTATTAAAAATCTCAAAGTGATGAATTCATTCAACCTTAGACCATGACAACCAAGAAAAGTGGGAAAGAAAAACTGCAAAAGAAATGTAATCAATCCATCAATCATACACTCTAGCAGCAAACAATATCCTCCTCTGGTCTCTGTTGGAGGGTAAGGGACAGTACCACAGCCAGCAGAGATGGACAGAAAAATACTCTAAACTAGGTGAGCTCACCACATCATACAGGATTTGTTCTTTGTTACAGCTGAATCCAATAATAATAATAAAAAAAAAAAAAATTACTGTTATCAAAAGAGAGAGCAAAGTTCAAAGGTCGGGTTAGGTTGTGACAGGGGGATTTGTTTTTAGCGCAGCACAACAGTTGAACTTCTTTACAGACGTGCACGAGCTCTGTCTATGCAGTGGCGCAAGTGCTCTTGTTACAGCTACACCTGTGCGTCAGTTCTCCTCAAAAAGATACGTGACTGCAAGCTCAACCACATACACACCGCCCCCCCCTACACTGATGACTCTAGAGCTGGGTTTGTGTAGGCAGGTGAATTACACTAATACACCCGGTAAGTCTACAGAACCAGAGAAGCTCCGTCGGTGTAGATGGGTGGTGCTGAGAACGCTTACGTTTAAGTTCGTTTCTTTGATAAGCTGAACTGACTTCCGTTGGTCTCCCAATCTTTGCCATGATTAAAAAGAAGGGTTGAGACACAGAGAGAGCTAGAGAGAGAATGATAGTGTTGTGTTAAAATATTGAGGAAGAGCAAACAGTAGTCCTAGCAGAGCGGTTATGGGCTGCCGTGGCTCTGTGTTACACAACCCTGGAAACGTTACAAACAGAACTTTAAATGAACATTTTTATGCCACAAGCATACACACTGTGAGTGAGCCCATTCTACATTCCAAAGAATCCTGCTTACACAATTAAAGAAAATCTCTCTCTCTTTCACACACGCACATGCACAGCGACTCTCCCTACCCAGACAAGCTTAGCTTGGCCTAAGGAATAGTTGAAATATTTTCTCTTAAGTTGCAACAAACAAGACAAAAAAACCTTTGCTAAATTCCAATGGACAATAGCTGAACAAACAGTGCCATGAGAAGCAAAAGCCAAAAGGACAAAAAAAAATTCTGAATCTGAATTTCAATGGTTTATTTAAAAAAAAAGAGAGAGAGAGAAAGCTTACTGTGCTGTGAGCCTATAGCATATTACCCGTTTTATTTAAGGAGCAAAGAGTGAACAACTCGAAAGAAAGAGAGAGAGAAAGAAAGAAAGAAGGAAAGAGAGAAAGAAGGAAAGAAAGAAAGAAAAGGGGGTGCGCACGGTGAGCAGAAGCAGGAGAAGGACGTTTCCAGCTGGAGCACATACAGTTGTATTCACTGAACAGACATAAAAAAAACAAAAAAAAACGACATGTTGGAACTCCAGAGTTTGGGGGACAAAAAAGGCAGATAGTGCATAAAAAGGTTTTGCTTTTTTTTTGTCCTTTTTTCTTTCATGTGTCTTTTTTTTTTTGTTTGTTTGTTTGTTAGTTTTTTAACTTAAAACTCAAGCTGCATTTGATACAGGCGTTTCTTTGTACAAGACAATTGCACTTCACAAAAACAGAAATATACAAACACATATAAGGAAATGTGAATCAAATTAATAATTACAGAGACAAAAAAAAAAAAAAAATCAGCTGATTAAAAAAAAAAATGACTTGGTAGCAATGGACTGGGAGGACTTTCAAGGATGGGATTCTGGGTAAGATGTAAGGGAAGGAGAGCTTCGGAGCGGGCAAATATCGCAGGTTGCAGCGGCAGATACTGTAGCCTTGCTACGGTGAGTTGGTGATGTGAGTGAGGGAGTAACTCCTCTTCCTCCTCTTCCTCCTTCTCCTCCTCCTCCATTTTCCCTTCTTTTATAAAGGTAAAGCTCTGTGGAGCTGTAGCTGTCGGTCTTGAGTAGGTGGCTTGTTGTAAACTCTGAGCAGTGTCAGAAGATGCAGGACTACCACATATCGTCTGTGGAGGCAGAGTCCTTCAGTGGAGAGAGGGGGGGGGAGGGGAAGAGGACCTTTAGTGTGAGCACACCGGGTCCAACAACCAACACCTGCTGGCTCTCACGTCAAAAGTGTGTGTGTGCATGAGAAAGACTGTTTCACTTTCATACTTTCAACATGGAAAATTCTGGCTAAAATTCATGATGTGATAAATAATGACTGGGAAAAAAAAAGTCAAGGTTACAATTGGTGGTATATCAAATTTTTGGTTTCTCTACATGCACTGAGGTAATATGAATAATATCAGATGTATGCAGAGAACCTTGAAACTGACACCCTTGATGAAGATGAGCCAAAAAAGTCACCCATTTATCTATCAATTTTACTTCATTAACTGAGAGTGTTGTGGTTTCCTATGGCTTCTACTTATTTCTAAGAATCAGAATGCACAAATAAATTTCATTTATCCCCAATCTTATCTGCGAGAGAGAAAAAGACCCTTAAAATTAGAGAAAGCAAATGACTGTTTCTAGAAAATACATGGAACACTTTACGACAGTTAAAAGACTTAAAAACACCTGATGAACATGTCTGATAGAGGATGCAGTGGACTGTGCCCCATAGAGAAGCAAGATCATTCAGGATGCAATACAATCCACTGGCAACAGTTATAGATCTATAAACTTTGTCAACATCTTGAGAAGAGAGACTCTCCAAATCTATCACAAGACTCCCATAAATTGGATTATCTATTTAAAATGAACAACAAAACAAGGATCTAGCAGTTTCTGAATGTGAATTCAATCCCATGAAATTCAATTAAATTCGACTTCATGTCAGCCTAGGTCCCATGCTTTAGAACACAGTTTGAATGCTATTCACAGAGAAGCACTGTCTGAAATGTAACCTGAACAATTTACAATAACAAATTTGAACATTTTTCAATTATGCAAATGAAACTGGCTTTGAAATGGCCCTGTAAAACAAATCTAACCTACTGTTTTTGTATATTTTCATTTTAGCTCTATTGTTTAGTAGAAATGTATACATATGTCAGTAACTGAAGGCATTCCTCCTCAGATCTGGATCTGGAATTGAATGAAATGAAGTTCTGTTTCCAGTAATTCCAATTCAATTCTAACTTCATCCTCTATACTGCTGTCAACCCCAATCAACTGCAAGTAACATTCAATTCTTAATCCAGTTCAGAAGTGATCCAAAGCCTGGTACACACCAGGGTTTGGGGTCAGAAAAGGGTCTCTGGTGAGAAATGCTGCTGCATTTGTTCTACTTGTAAAGAAAGTGTTTTGAATTGTCTGGGGGCTCTTGTGAAGGTTGGTGTCCATCTCTGCACCAGGACTTTCACCTGATGAAAACTTTGAATTCCAGATTAGATTCTGTGAGGAGGAATTGTTAGAGGCCCTTGTAGTATGTTTGGCCATTTCATTAAAAATGCAGTGCAAGACAACTTGACTTGACAGTCTTGTCCGTAATGCGCAATGGTATAAAAAAACAGTGAAGACGAGAATGAATGTTTAGTATCTTTTAAACAGTAGCTAGCATTTTTGGTCACCTTTATCAAGGGTGCAAGTCATACTCGAGTGTGCTTCGATTACTAGAGGTACTCATACACACATCCACACAGAAACAAACACGGTTCAACTGCTGGATCCTCAGATCATATGCCAGAATCATGATATCTGTTTGAATCAACTGCCTTGCATCATTCTTCAGTTATATTGAATTCATTCATGATACATAAGCTAACCCTATTGAATTGCCCAAGCAATTTTGACACAGTTATGACCAATATTTTCAGGAATGGACATTTGAAAATGTGGAAATAGTCAGACTATGATAAAACCAGCAGTGAGGACAAAAAGGTCAATGGAAGAGATTAAATGAAACACAATGAATGAGAGAAAATATTAAGAATATTCAAGATGAAGTTAAAAAACAAAACAAAAAGATGACCATGTTAAGCTGAATTCGCTTCAATCATCTGCTTTTTAAACACAGATAAACATGTTTTAGCTATCTATCTTTTGCCTCACAAAACATTTCAACATTAAGTAACCAGCAGTCTCAGGACTAGGAGCAGTGAACAATCGGAGCCTGGAGTCCAACAGCCCAACTTCATTTTAATGTAATCAATCTTATAAAAATCAACCATGTATTAAAAAGCCTTGTTTCAATTACGGGTGGGTAGAATGAATTACTACCATATTAGATGAAGCCTGAGCCGAATGAAAGTATTCATCAATGAGCCTAAAAGATTTGGTTGTTTGAGTCCAGGCTGTAGCTCAGTCCAGGCAGTGCTCACTTGAGCCATGACATTACTGAAAAGCCAGAGGCAACAGTGCAGAGCACATTATACAAGTTTGCAACTGAGGGACTCCAAATGAAAGGCTTCTAAGCCTCACAGCTTTGAAGGGAGCTCGACTGTTTTCTAAGACACCAGAGATGAATAGTGAGGATGTGTTGTCATTGAACCAGTCCTCACAGGGTTTGCCGCTGAATAGAATGAATGAACGACTCTACGGCTCCTCTGCAGAGCGACACACATCAATACTGACGCCCAATAAGACCATTCCATCAAATACACCGCAAACCTACGTCCCAACAAAAACCAGTAGACGAATCAGTACAACCTGAAACTCTATTTTCATTCTCTTCTCTCAAATACGAAGCGTTACAGTTACATCATCTTTGACAGGCAAAACTTTACGCCGATTATACAGCGTCCACAGATAATCAGTGCTGGCTTCAATCAGATCCAGATTAACTGACCTGTTTACACTACGAATTAGAATGCAGGTATTATTACACCTGAGAGGACACAACACATAAAGCGACAAGGCCAGGTTTGTCCAGGAGAATATTAAACAAATTAATCATTTGCGTAGGTTGTTGCACATTTTGATGAATTACTTCAAAACATCTTTATAAATAAGCTCATCGCATTTCATCTACTCCAAACAGAAAACCATCTATTCATACTTATATTTTCCTTTCTATCTTCTAAACCAAGTGTTTGCAAATATTACTAAAAGCCAAAAATGCATGTCCTCGCTGTTCCTATTGTCAGAGACTACTGAAGAGACAAAAGCCGCACTATCACTACTAACGAATGCACATTTAAGAGAAAGAAAAGACCAATAGGAAAACCACACAGACCACTGTGGAAATACCCGCAACTACTTGAAAGCAACCACAAGAACAACTTAGAAGATTAATTTATAATATGACATGATAATGGAAATCGGTGATGGTGAAGATGAAAAATGGCGTACAAATCAAGTTCAGTAAAAATGAGACCAGTTTTAGGATTTTAAGTTAATTGAGTTTTCTTCATTGTTCATATTCTTAAAAAAATATGCAAATTGACAACATTACCACATATCTGAATTTTGCAGCGATAAGGCATTCAAGCAAAAGCAGTTTTCACTAGCGCCCCGCGCCCCACCCCCCACCCCCCAAACATAAACACACAAAAATAAAAACAAGCAGGCACACATGTGTAAGTTGCCAAACATTAGGGTGCTATACTCACTGTGTCCTCGCTCCTGTATGGGTTGAGTTTGTTGTATACTGCTTCAATAACGCTTCGCCTGAGACAAAAACAAAACAAACATTTCTTTACGTACATCATTACTGTGTTCCCAAATATGGCGATCTCACCCATTATCTGAGGGCAGTCATTACATAACTGTATATGCACACATGTACAGTATAAGTGGGATCAACCCATATTGGTACAACACAGTTTTATGCAGTCACCATCAAACAAATACACACATTCAGTATGTACCATACCTCTAATTCAAGTCTCAGAAATAATTTCATTTTAGAACTGACTATTTTGACTGACAGAACTCTTTCCCACAGAAGAGTATAGGAGAATGAACACAGTATTCCAACTGGTACAACTTCTGTATTGGCAAACCACACTGGATATGTATGGAATATCAGCAGTTTTTCTGTATCCTCCCAAAACGACAGAATGTTACTGATAACACCTGTTGTGATTTTAGAGTGAATTTCCATGTGAACCTGTGAGTTCAACATACAGTTGGCCCTCCACATTCGCGGGTTTAACTTTTGCGGATTCAAATATTCGCGAGCTTGCCATCTATAATCAAATGGGATTTTTTTTGGAGTTTTGCAGCCTACCGTTGAAAATCGCAGGTGACACTCGTAGACTGGAAAATGTAAATGTGGTACACCCCTGAGAATTGTACTTTTTGTGTTCCCTCCAGGATGCAGTAAACTTTTTTTTTTTTGCCTTAATATTCATGCTGCGTTCAGACATAATCTGCCGCTATAAGAGAGGAGGAGTTAGTGAGTGACGTAGTGATGTTCTTGTTGGTATAGTAGAGAGTTTGTGTAGAAGAAATAAAACTTAGTACAGACTTAGTATAAAAATAAGTACAGAGCGAGATAAAATGTTGGAGTGATGTGTATCAGTAAGTCGTAAATGCATAAAATATATGTATGATTAATCTATTTTATCATTTAGGACCATAAATATAGGCTACAGTATGAAGAGTTAAGGTGTGGGGGGGGGCCTAGAGATATTCGCAGTTTTTCCACTTTTGCGGGGGGCCTGCACCCCTAGCCCCCGCAAATGTGTAGGGCCGACTGTATATAATAATGCTTCACGCAAAAATCTGAGCAATTGGAAAAGATTTTAGCTTGTCCAGATCAAATAAACTGTATATCAGTTTTTGAATTTATAAACTTATTAGCCTTACAAACGTTTTCTTACGGCACTGGATCGCTTACATGTCAACTTCATAGAGATACTGCCAGTTTGGTGTGAGTGGTGTACTTCATACTTGTCTTCACCAGCGTATGTTTACAAATGTATACAAGGATATTTTAAAAGTTAGCATATGTACAAAAAAAAAAACCTTTATCAGCAGTCAACACTCACTTGCTAGCCAGTTCTCCTCCTGGCGGTAGATTAGGGATGCTCTCTGAGGCTAACGTACGCATCACATGGACCAAATCCGGCACTCCCTCATCTCCCTGTTTCTTTATGATCTCTGCAGAAAAAGGAAAATCATTCTAAACAAGACCAGCTGCTCCAAATCAAGGTCTTTCATCAAAGTAGTACAAACAGTGTTCATTTCAGCCACTGTAAGAACTGAAATAGCTGTACTGGTGAAGAATACTGAACAGGGAAGATATCTCGGTGATCCATTTATTAGCTATAATGGAAAACTGTAAAGGAAGACAAAAATAGGACGTGTTGGAGAGTGCACACAGATAGCTCAGCATATTTGGACCTACTCCATATTCAGAATCTGGAACTGTAGGTTTTGAGGGGGGGGGGGGGGGGGGGGGGGTTTAGAATATTCTGATCAAAGCCTAAACCCAAAACTAAACACAGATAACTGAGGACAAACATTAACTGAAAACAACAACAAAATTATTTGATTCCTTCCAATAATATTTAACACTCACATCATTGTATACCAGAAAATGAGACTATATATCAGATTCTCAGTCCTCCGAAGGGTCTTTTACAGAATTATCATCCTACCTTCTACTCGGCTCTCAAGGTATTTGTCAAGTTCTGCCTCCCTCTTCACAGCTTCTGGCGAAACTTTCGGAGCTCCAACGAAACAAACTAGCACTACACTCATATTATCTCTGCTTCCCTGTCAAATCAGATGAAGAGAGAGAGAGAGAGAGAGAGAGAGAAACATTTCTGTCTTCCTTCAGTCCATTTAATCAAATTTATCCCATTGATAAAAAGGGTCAGATGTTCACCTCACAGGTTCTATATTAATGTATGGCATGACACAGACAACTGAAAAAAAACAAACAAACAATGGCATCAGAGGCCAAGTGCAGTATAACCCATTCATATTCAACTCACACACACATGTATGATGTATGACCTCACATTCTACACCCATGCACATTGCAATGAGGAAGTGGGGTAGGTGTGTTCATATGTGCATTGTCCAAACCTTGTACAGACAGGTGTCAACAATCTCATTGCAAACCCGCTCCAGGTCGTCAGTGACCTCCAGTCGAGAGCGCACAAAGTCACAGAGCTCCTCGTTGGCCATGACATCCCAGATACCATCACAAGCCAGCACAATGAACTCATCCTCTGCTTCCGAGCGCTCAATAGCGTACACCTCCGGTTCAGGCGACACCAGCTGCTCTGTCGGGCCCTTGCCATGAACACACTTGTAGTCAAAGTCGCCCAGGGCGCGAGAGACGGCCAGTGAACCGTTAACACGCTGGATCATCACAGAGCCTCCCGCATTCTGGATTCGCTCCTTCTCTAGTGGGTTGCTGGGCTTATGGTCCTGTGTGAAGAAGTGCACCTGACCTCCGCGGCTCAGTAGCCCACGCGAGTCCCCGCAGTTGATGAAGTAGACATGGTGCGGCGAGATCAGCACGCCCACGGCCGTGGAACCGCTGCGGTCGGCGCCGCCGTGTTTCTTCTCCGAGATCTGCCGCATGTGTTCGTCGATCTGCAAGAAGCCCGTGCGGATCCCCGTCTTGACGCATTCCACGCTGGGCTCCTCGCCTGTTGGCGGAGCTGCGGCAGCCCCTTGGAAGTCAGGGTTGCTTGTGATGTGCTCCAGGAGGTGCTCGCAACAGTAACGGGCTACCTGTGAGCCAGCATGCCCATCGTAGACAGCAAAGAAGGACCAAAGGTTGAGGCCATGTGGCAGGCCGATGACAGCTGTATGTGCGTCCTCCATCTCCACACGCCAGCCCTGCATGCTGCTCAGCCCATAGCGAAGGCCGTTGCCCTCACCATGGGCATTGTGCTTCTCCATCTTTGGCTTGTCCAGGAACGCTCCCATATTTGCAGTCGTCTAACATGGGATAGGGTTACAAACAAAAGTCAACTGATTACATTTTCAGTCTGTTTCAACTCTGACAATACAGAGACTTTTAAGGATAATTAGCAGGATTAAGAGGAGCTTTGCGTACATCACTTGGTTGTTCAATGAGCAAGATGCATTGCTGTAAAATTACTGCAATCATTCCTGAAAATAAAAGACTCTTCAGCCTTAATAATTACCGTGGGCTTACAGAGTATTTTTATCACTGGTTAAATGATCAGTAAGTTTGGTGAATCAGTTGTGTTATTGTTGTTTTCGAAAAGATGCTGTTGTCAGAAGGAAGGACCACTGCATAAAATTATCCAAAGCATGGTATTAAGCATGGAGTAAAGTTTCTAGAACATGTATATTCCAGAAAACAAACTCTTCTAAGCTATTTTTCTTGTGTTTATGTGTGTGTGTGTGTTTATATACATATACATATATATAGATATATATAAATTCCCCCCACCGCACACACTCACACAAACAAACACACAGACACACAGTGGAGTCCGTCGCCATCCTTGTATGGTAGTCAGATTATCTCAGCAACACTCTGGTTTACACGTTACACTCCTCTGCACTAAATATAGTTGGAGATGGATGCACGTTTAGCTCACCATCCATATACCTCGCTAACTGCTTTCTTATACTACATGCTGCTGGTCAAATCTTTTAAATTCTATAAGCTAACAATACCTACGACTATGCTTACAGACGTTAAAATATCAGCCCCTCACAGTAATGGCAGAAACGGTTCCATAAAACACATTGGTTAGATTGTTTCCAGCGAATAATCTGTTATTTTCACCATCATCATAGCAAACTGGGTGCTTGACACATGTTAATCCTCACTGAATATTCCGCAAGAACTTAAAATAAACGGGTTATTCAGTAGTCTACTGGTTTGAAACCATTACGTAATGTTGTAGCTTGCTAGCTTGTTGGCTCCAGGCTAACTTCAGCATTGTCTTCTTGACAGCTTGAAGCTAACTTAGCTAGCGCTAGCTAATTGCTAAAGTTTACATAATCAACGTTACAAGTTAGGCCGACGTGCTAAATTAATCAGCATAACACATCTAAATATACATACACGTAACGATAAACCTGTAAAAATGTATCGGAGAGGATCTCATCAAACGAACTATCTATATATCCCTGGGTAAACAAATAGCTAACGCCAGTCTGCATTAGGCCTTGGCCGTTGAACCTCACGTCCACTGCAGGCCCAGGCTAGCTTTCCACCGGCCTGATTAGCTGTTAGCTTAGTCTCCTGTCGCTAGTCTCTCCGAACAGCTCACACCAAATTTTATCACTACAACTCGCCTTGTAGCTACATGCTAGCAAAATCTCTTCGGAGAAGGAAGAACATTTTGCAGAGAGACCAAAAACTTACCAAATCCAAAAGAGAGCAGTTAAAGAAACGCAAGTGTAGACAGCAGGAAAAATCAGTTAAGTGCACAGAGGAGGTCTTAGAGTGTCGGGCTTGCTTGTTTTAGTTGGCTTGAGTGAGTTGAAATTGCCTTTCTGTGCATTCAGTTTGTGAAAGAGCGGACCTCCCCGTTCTCTGTAAGCCAGGGATGCATTATTTCAACTTGTTCGGCGACGTAAATATAAGTCTAGTGTGTGTTACGTTTTTTCTAATGCTGCTGAGGACCGGAATGTTTGGCCAGAAATTCTAACCTAATCGTTAAACATCAGCCTCCCGCAACAGATCTAGCACCAAACAACGGCAGCGTCAGGACCCGGATGTATATTCAGCAAGTTGCGCACTTTAAACAATGACATCACCCCTGTAGGAGTGCAGTGTTGACAAAAAGAAATAGTGTCACTTACATCAGCAACAAATAATACGGTGCTTGTTACCCCGTAATATACATGTTTACAATAAAGTGCAATAATAACAGCATTGAAATGGAAGTGATTGCATGTGTGAGATGCACACTGAGTTTGAACAATGGTTGTGGAACGATATGTATCTGATTTTGTATTGCGTCGTATTGTCAGTCAAAAAGATCCACGCGGTATTATAGCAATATTGTAAATAACACTGAATAATATTTATAAGCAGCTGTGAATAAATGATGTAGAGAAAAATCTGGCTAATGCTTACATGTCTTGAAAACACTCCCTTGAAAGGTTTTAGATTGACATTTTCAACCCTTTATTTTCAAAACACTTAATTCATAATTTTATTCCGAGAGTATTTATTCCCTGGGATTTATGTCTACATTCTCTTTTCCCGGAAGTTTTGCCCTTCTCTGATTGGAGGTTCCGGGTTATGTTCGGAACTTTGTAGTTCAGAACGTAATGCGATGGATAACGTGAGCTTCATTTGCAATGCAGTCTGACTCGTACAGAATTGAACCTTGTTCGACATAGTGAAATAGGAGTTGTCACCGAGCTTTTTCAAGCAAATCGTTCTTTCACTTTGCTTTAATGTATTTATCATTTGCAGTATTATCGATGGATATTTCATCTCTAATTCTCGTAGGAAGTGCGGTATACTTGATAGTACAATTGTTACGCTTTATCTTCGCGGATGCCGACTTCACCTTGCTTTGGGCAGCTAAGTTAGGGAACAAACCAGGTAATGTGCCAGGGTTTAGGATGCGTCTTTTTTTAACCTAGATACCTCAAAGTTATAGCACCTGTTTTGGAAAATATTTATAGCCTTTGTGACTTTATCGCGTATTAACCATGATTTTTGGTTGGTTTGATCAAAAGGTGAAACGGCTCTGTCCTATAGGTTTGGCAAGCCTTTGCTATGATTTCTTCACACTGTTGTTGCAACATACATTTGCAGAATTTGCGTAAACTCGTTAAGATCATCCTCATTTTTCACAACCACCCTCCCTTATAACTCACTAACAAAGGCCTCTGTAGCACTTTAGATGGGCTGTAATGTATTTAAAATACCAGCTTTGGTTATAGCTGTCCTCATAACTATACATATGTCTTACAGATTATCACTCATATGGTCTCTGTGATCTCAGTCAGTATTATCAAAAGGTGAAAAAGCCTTTGTCAAGGCTGGGGTACATCACTGAGAGCTGAAACAGTCGTAGTGTTTGGACTGTTAATTTGTTTTATTTAGTGTCATACTGTATCATAGAGACTCAAGGCTTCATAGATCCAATCTGTACATCTGTGTTCGACAGAGGACAAACTGCGAGGGCAAGTGGTGTGGATCACAGGGGCCTCCAGTGGCATAGGTGAAGAGCTGGCTTATCAGTTAGCTGCGCTCGGTGCTCGACTAATTCTGTCTGCTCGGAGGCAGAATGAACTGGAGAGGGTGAAGCGCACCTGTTTAGGTGAGGACATGTCTGATAGGCACTGTTTTGTCTCGACATTTTTTCATCATAATCTGTTGAAACCGTAAGAACGATGTTTACTGTGTAATTCACATACAGAAACTAGAGGGACATGAGCACTGTGCAGGCTCACTTGTAAAATAAATTATTTTAGATAGATTTTTTGGTAAATAAGGCACATCTTTATATTTCATACATTTAATCATTATCACCTACCACAGGTGTCCTTGAAATGTGCAGCCATAAGGAAACCATGGCCAAAATCGTGAAATGATTCATGTATATTTGTCTCATGTCGAAACGAAAGGCTATATTTAAAGTCAGTTGTATAATGGCCAGTTCAAAGCTCCTCTGTCTAAATACCTGCTCTCCCATTACTCATGTGTCCACATACATCTGAGATTAAGCTAACACACACACTCACACACACACACACAGAGTGTTTCATCTGGAACACAATGCGAATCCATGTCACTCCACGTCCCCCAGTGGTACTTTAGAGCATCTCCGTTTTTACAAAGTCTTTTTTTTATCATCAGAGCACTCCACTCTACAAGAAAAGGATATTCTTGTTCTTCCACTCGATTTACTGGATCGGGCATCCCACGAAGCAAAAACTGCCACTGCGCTTCAGCACTTTGGCAACGTAAGGCTCACACTACTTAATCATTTATGAAGGATTATAACTTCATTCCCTTTTTTCATCTCTGGGATGTCAGGAGGTTCAGTATAAAGTGTACAACAGTTTCCAATTGATTAAGCATTGGATCAAGGTTGAGTTAGTTGTGAGAGATAGGACTCAAGGTTTAACAATACAATGTTCTCCCTGTTCCTGCCTTGACGCTTTGGCCTTGCGTTTTCAAACGTCACACTCAACTGCGAAGGGTGCTGAATTAAAATTCAGGGCATAGGAGGGCACAAGTCACAGACCAAATCCATTTGTACATCTCTGTTTTTTGATGAAAAAAAAAATATTAAATTAATCTTGGGAAATTTTCCTTTAGATTCTTTGCTGCCCTCTGGGGAACTTGTAGATCTGCTCTTTTCCTGTATGATGTGTTCTCAAAAATCTATGCTGTTATACTCTTGGCACCAACTGCCTTATTTTTCTTTTGGGTTTTTTTTGTTTGTTTGTTTGTTTGTTTGTCTGTTTTTCATTTTTTTTTGTAGTGGGAAGTTTATCAAGTCGGAACAACACACAACAAACCCTTCATCTCTGATAGTCTCAACATATGCACTTGGTCTGGTCTTAGTATTATTTCACCAAACCATGAACAATTATTTTTGCTCTCTTTTGTCAACTCTTGGCATGCTCTATGCATTCTTAGATTGATGTCCTGATTAATAACGGTGGTCGCACCCAGCGCTCACTGTGTTTGGACACCAGTATGGAGGTATATCAGGCCATCATGGACCTCAACTTCCTGGGTACGGTGTCAATCACCAAGCAAGTGCTGCCTCACATGACCAGCCGCGGAACAGGTATCGTGGCAACTGTCAGCAGCGTCGTTGGGCTGGCAGGGGCGCCCCTAGCAACAGGATATTCTGCCAGCAAACACGCGCTGCAGGTAAAGTGAATGAGTGAATGACAGAGCAGCAAAGCTGAAGACCGCATACCACTAGGCTTATCATAGCTATCCCCTCGTTAAATCTGGAAGGTGACTTGAAACCAAGAAAGAATCTGCTCTAAGGATCATTTCATTTCCACTGGCTAGAAGTAAACACTGAAGATTGGTATTAAAAACTACCTGTTTCGTTCGGATAGACAGCGCATTGACTTGTTCACTCTAGATTTTTCTCTCTGTTAGCTTTATAAAAGAGCTCTTCATACAGGAGAAAAGACATAAGCTGTATCCTCTGTATATGTATTAGACATTTTCATATCACAGTATTGCCGTTCTTCAGCTAGTTCTGTGACGAATCTGTATGTTCACCTTTCAGGGCTTCTTTAACTCTTTGCGGACTGAGCTGACCGACTATCCAGGTATCACCATCAGTACAGTGTGTCCAGGACCTGTGCAGTCTCAGATCGTCCACAATGCCTTCACAGAGGAGCTTCACAAGGTTTGACCATATCATAATTTCTACTTCACTACCCACAACCATAATGACTTTGGCCTTACTTAGTCCACAATCTGATATAGCGAGAATGCTATGCAAGTCATGCAGAAGTCCTATAGTTCTTACTGGGTGCACTACTAATGTGGGGAAAAAAGCAGATGATCTAATTCCAATGGTATGCAACTTTGTCCCGTGCCCTTCTGTGTGCAGTGCTCTTGAACATCTTGCTGTTTCTGCGGTGCTTTGCTTGATGAATCGCCAACTGTTTCCCGTTCCCGGTTTTTCTCCAACGTCTCTATCCGTTCTTTCCCTTCTGTCTGTTTTTTGTGCTTTCCCAGGCTGTGTCTAATGCAGGAGACCAGGAGCACAAGATGCCCACTGCCCGCTGTGTGCGTCTTATCCTCGTTGGTTTGGCCAATCATGTGAAAGAGATGTGGATCGCCCAGCAGCCTTTTCTGCTGTTCTACTATTTGTGGCAGTACATGCCGACTTTGGCTTGGTATGCGACCAATGTATTGGGCAGGAAGAGAGTGCAGAACTTCAAGGCAGGACTGGTAAGGACTCATACCTCACTTAAGTTTTTATGTGCTGAACGGGGTTTTGAGATTTTTTGGTGTTAGAAATTGCTCTGCTTGGTTATGAAGATCGGTTTGTGGTTCTTTTCTTTATTTGCTATTTGTTTGTGCTCTAAATTGTTGATACTTTGTTCTAAGATGTTATAAGAGATTATATCAGATACCTGTTATGGCGACACTGGGTAGAACTGTTGTAAACCAGCACCATAAACACTTCATACATTCCCATCACTCACCCCTCAAGCCCAGTGGCCTGTTAACCTAAAATAATCAAAAACTGACCGTCGGAATACTTGGCCTTGTAGTTGCTCTAGAAAAACCCGTGCCTTTAGGTTTGGAAAGGGAGGAGAGACCTTTAGAAAAACTTGGGCAGGGCGAGAATAGTGTGTCAGATGCTATTTAAGAGCCATTCCCTTGGCAGCTGGGGCCTTCAACTATGTCTGACCTTGGCCCATTTGTTCAAGGCATGGCAAGAGGGGATAAGATGGAGGAGGGGGTACAAGGGCCATTTTGAGCACAAAAGTAAGCATGACTGCCTCAGCACACACACACACACCGAGCGACTGACCACTGTGTCTGAACTGTTAGACCCTAGTACATAATGACAGCTGAGAACCGCAGGGGAAGGTCAAAAGATCATGCATCGACTAGCAAGACAGACAGCAGTCACAGGTGACCGAAACCTAAAATGCCACATTCTCACAGCATCTGTGAGATAACATGTGTAAAAATGCTAATGGCAAAGGGTATGATCATTTTTTTTCTTTTGTTCTGGCACCGAGCTACACAGGACAAAGCAGATCTGCAGTTATCTCCGGATCCACTGAGATGGATTCTGCATTTATCTTGTGAAGACCAAGATACATTTGCTGTCGTTAAAACAAGGAACTTAGATCCCTCCTCTTTTTTTCTGTATAAATATATTGCTTTCTCTTTTGTAGGATGCAGATTCTGCCTACTTTTCCAAGCCGAAGACCAAGACTTCATGACAGTCGTCTTTGTTCTATGCTTTTCTCTGCTTTTCCCAAACTAGTGAAATTTTATCCAGCCACTCAGCTCTGCACTGTAAAATCATTTTGGAAAAGTATTTTTTTAAATTGTTTTTATCGCTAAAAAGTCAGTGATTCTGTTTGTTTGGTTCTTTTTGATATTCAAACCTGGAAAGCTGTAAAAACGGCGTTAAGCACATGTTCCAATATGACAGTAAACAACTTTGGTGGCTTTCAAAGTATTGTGCACCTGAAGGTGAAATATTTCATGCAATACAAAAGATATGTGAGCAATCAGAATCAGACCTTGCCAGCCTTGACAGAATTGCAAGAAGGTACACAAAAGAGAAAAAAAACACTATTTTGAAAAAGGCTGTATTATTGTATGTACAGTTACATACACCTGTAAATACAAGGAGAACTCAAAGCTGCCATGTTATGAACAGTATGTACAAGAGGACTTTGACTTAAACCTTGAGAAGCTTTTGTCAGAAGAGGTCAACTGTAAACACCGGGTGACAAAACTGATTATTAAGTCAAAAAGGCACATCCTTGAGATTACATACATTGAATTTTTTCCCTTTATAACACCCTTATGGATATTGAGAGGACAAATGTGTGAAATATAATGTAAATAAATAAATAAGAGAACAGCAAGTCGGAAGCACTGAGTTGTAGATGTAGAAAGGAAATGTCTTTGAAGTTTGTAACGCTTAAAAACATTTTGAGTGTGAAGGATCCTTTTGTTGATCATTTACATAGGAGAAACTCCCATAGGAAAGTTTCTATTTCAACAAACCCAAGAAATGATCTTTACACAAAATGAATGAAGAAAGCCACAGAAAATTTAAACTGCACATTGTTTTAAGGGCATCTATGAAAGCATTCATAAAGCACAAGTAACATGCCAGTTGAGTTCATGAATGTGCTTTATAAATACTACATGAGGCCAATATGAACTGTTTGCCAACTATATGTAGTTGTAGCAGTATCAAATGAAGCATTACAGAAAACTGTGTTATATTAGAACACATCTATAAGGGATCTATTCTAATTTTACATTACAGCAAAGAGTTACATGAGAAAACACAAATTATAAGTCAAAACTTAAAAAAGAACGTTTAAAAATATGTCATTTTGAGTTTGTACATTAGTATGCGTGTTTGGCATTTGATCGAATAACATAAATGGCTATTCCACAAAATGTCCTCATGTTATATTCCAATTCACATCATATATCACAGGCCCAAATTCTGGGGGGAAAAGACTATACGAAACTTTGATAGGGGCATCAGTTTCTTTCCTTAAGAAACAACAACAAAATTCCACAGATGAAGTATTATTCCACAGGGGCTTCAGAAAAACACTCTGAAGTTTGAAATGAAACAGACAATATCCGGTCTGTAGCATGTGTAGTTGGGTTGCTTGCGTATCATGACCGGACAGTTCATGCGAATTGTTTCACTCAAGCGGGGTATAATTAGGGCAACTAAATCTTACTTGATGGATCTGTGATGAAATTATAATTGGATACTTGAGCAGTACTGTGATTGTTGAAATCTCATATGTTCAGCATAAAGTGTGCCCTCATATCCATTCTGTAACAGGTGTTTCCAGCATTACAGAAATTCTTGTACTGTTCCAAGATTACCCCGAGAATTATTCCAACTACAGAGCTCCGAGTTCCATCTGAATTTTTCATTTAGATATAAACTAAGGGCCAGTTCCCGTGCAAATAAACAAAGCAGTTGGACATTAAGTGTCTTAACCTGCCAGGATAGTACTTGCAAGAAGAGGAACAAAAACTCTTAAGGCAACACCAGCAAGATGGGTAGGATCTTTACGGTCAAGAATGAGGCAGAAACAGCACAAACTGAAAGGTTATCGAGAGCCTCAATGTAACAGAAGGGGGCTAGAAAAATAAGTGTGGTTCAGGGGGTTATGTGATGAAGTGATGTCGTGTGTAATAGATAATAAGTGTGTTTTTTGGATATGTTGAATGCAGAGGGCTGGGGGTGCGGTAGCTGGTGTCATAAGCATGACAGATGAATGGGAGCAGATGAGTAAATGGGATAACCAAGCGGCGGGTCTGCGGCCTGAACAGTTAGGTTGCGGAGCATGACTGGGTGGGCCTGGATGCTGTAGCGCTCCTCGTCGTCATTGGTAGCGTAGAGGAGCTCCCACGACAAATTGGCCCACTGGCCACGAACACCCTCTTCATTCAAGTGGCCCAGCTGAACCAAGTGTTCCTGCAGGGAGAGCACGCGTCCTGTGTACGTACCCTTCAACAGAGAAAGGAGAGGAGCAGTAAGTAAAGGTAAAAAAAAAAAAAAAAGTCAATGTCAATTACAAACTCAAGGGGACACACAGAAAACATAAATGATGCAAGAATGACAGGTCATACTACAGTTTAGGGTAGAATGTGGAAGTGTCAATCACTTTCTCGGTCCCTCACGTTCCCTGATAATATTTTAGGGGGAAAAAAAGTTCATATAGCGTAACCACAACTACATTGTCGCATCTCATATTAGGTATCTATGGTCACATTTTCACTATGAGTGCTGTTACCATAGTGAGATCGTGGCCAAGGGAGAAGAGAAAGGGTTTCTCCTGCAACACGTTTTCATGCCAGCCATGGTCTGTGGTGAGGCCAATGAACCAGTCACTGTGGTAATCCCGCAGGGTGCTGTGCAGCTCCTCCAGACTCTCCACTGGACCCAGGCTGGCCTGGTCTATCAGCAACTTTACACTGTACCTGTGCGACATACAGCTCAGTTAAACTACAGTACCCAGCATGCTCAGGGACACTACTGTCATTAGACATGATTATCACAATTACAGGTGCTACGGTGCCATGCACTTCACATAACAAAAACATCAAAACCTAGCCTCTAAAACTAATCCTGACCCTATGGCTCCTATGATTTTTATGCATGATGCAACAAATATAATATTTATTACTTTAAATTACAATACCCGTACTTCTCTGAGACTTGTATTTCCTTGCAGATCTGGCTGTGAAAAAATACAATTTTTTAACTTTCGACTTCGGAAAGAACTAGATTTTGTTTGCGATTTTATAATTTGGAACAGCCCAGGAACAGCCCGGCTATCCAAATATCTCTCTGCTCTCTCGGGTACCAAAGGTTCAGTATGAGTCAGCCCTACCTGAAAGCCCTGAGTGCAAGCTGATACAGCTCTTTATTTCCTTTGAGCCACTCCAGCCCCTCTGTCCATGGAGCGTCCCCGCAGTACACTCTGAACACGTAACTGGGGCTGGGCAGTGGAACCTCCGCCCCAAGTGCAACAAGGCATGACAGCACCACCTGGGCATAGAGCTCCAGCAGAACCTGGTCCTCCAGCAGTGCTTGGGACATGTGCTCTAAATCCCCATCCCCAAATCCATCCAGCACCAACTGGGACAGACAGAACCGAAGCCAGTCTTCTGGAAAGAAAGGCCTTAGAGGCTGGAGCCTAGATGGGGGTAAGGGGGCTGTTCGCCACGCTGGTGCAAGAGAAAGACGCTCCGAATAAGGACACCTGAAGTTGAGCTGAGCTGGTGTGACTCCGGTGGGGGCTGTGAGGTTCTCCTTGCCTTTGTCCACGGCAGGCAGACCGAGTCCCAGCCCCAGGGGTCTGAGGGGAGGGAGGCTAGACAATGCCATGTTCTCATAAAGGCTGTGGATCTCCACTGAACCCGGCAAAGAGATGCCACATTCCAACGTTGTCCGTCCGTCCTCTCCCCCCCCAGTCCTGATCACCCTAACTGGCCGCCGCACCGGAACCGGCCCGAACAAGTCATCCTCGTCTGACCAGTCGCCAAATGACGTCAGACTGGAGCTGTCCCTCCTCAGGCGCACCGGAGACGACGAGTCGTCCGAAGGTGCAGGAGGGACGGCAACCTTCACTTCGCCCGAGCCCGGCTCCACATGCAGAGCGTGCTGGGAGCTCTGTGATTTCCTGTCCGTCCCTTTATGGTTGCCGAAGGCCGTTTCCTGGGCGCAGTGGCGCAGGAGAAGCCAGAGCAGACATTTCAGGAAGTCTAGCCTGAGCTGCCGTAGGTGGTCGGGCGAGTCGATTACGCCTGTCAGGACGTTGCGGGCGTCGGAGTAAACGCGCACGGGAAGGGCCGTGCAGGGAGTCAGGGCATTTCCCCAGTGAGGGTTGAGACCGTGGAAAAAAGTCCCAGGGCTCTCCAAACGATCAAACGCTGCCTCGAAGACCTCATCCACTCTCCGAGCCTCCACAGTGTGACACGAGGTCTCCTGCAGTTCCAGACCCTGAGAAAAGACATATCCTTGTGTTTTATTCATTTTCATCCCTTTTAGCTCAGTTCTGAAGATTAACCCCGATAAACAAATGGCAGTATAATAAGCTTAAATACACTCAGTGTTACGATGTTGTTACAGGGCAGTTAGAAGGGTGAGAATAACATGACAAATGACATAAAGATATTATATTTTATATGGCTGTCATGTCTTAGCCAGAGTGATATTAAATCGTTCTGCTGTAAGCTATGCAGTCGTGATATTTTATAATTTACCTTGATATTAACTGTGCAGTAGCCATAGCCTCTCTCCAGAACCGTGATCCAAGCAACTCGGTCCTGGAACCGTCCCAGAAAATGTGACCCGGGTGAAGAAGAACCTGATAACAGAATGGGATTGGGAGCCAATAAATACCCTAATCCTTTCAGGACGTGGTAAAATGTGGTAAAACAAATTTTTAACATGCTGGTTAACTAAACTTCTGATTAACTGGTTGTATAAGAGGAGACAACATTTTTGAGGACCATCAAATGATGCAAGTCAACAAAATTTCACAGTGATGTCATTATGAACTTGAGATGCGATCTCTCTTCTTTTTCACCCTCCGACATTTTTTCTTACTCTCTCCGTATCATCCTTTTGCTTTATCCATCCTTCTCTCTTCTCTCTTCCCCATGTCCCCTGTCTCTCTGCCTCTCTCTCTCTCTGGACTCTTCCCCACCCTCTTTCTGAATATGCCCCTGCTAGCAGCTGCAGGATGAGTGTGCAGGTGTGACACATTCTATTACTGTTACATAGAGAGGTTATGACTGGCCTTCAGTTGTTCACTTTACACTGATCTAAATATTGACGAGCCTCCTGTCCTTTTGGTCCCCCTCCACACTGCTTCACAAACACAGAGGCAGGTCACTGTTTGTCTGACAGCTTGGAAACCCTCCCAGGACCAAGGTAACAGCTATTTGCCTGTGTGTGTGTGTGTGGGTGTGTGTGTGTGTGTGTGTGAGTGACTGAGTGAGTGAGTGAGTGAGTGTGCATGTACGTGTGTGTATCATAGTTCCATGTATAGTACAGACACATGTCCATGAGGCAGTAGATTTCTGTGTCTGCTGTGTAGTGTGTGTGTCCATGAGGGTTGTTTGCTCAGTCAGCGTAAGTGGGAGCTCCCATTGGTTAGTCTCAGAGGTGCACTGACAGGGTCTGTGATGGAATGTGACATGGCCCTGCTCACTGCTCATTCAAGCACAGCCACGTGTCACTGAGAGCAAAAAGAACAGGGCACCACACAAACACACTCTTACAGTCAGGGCTGAATATACATGCAGCTATGTACATGTAGACTCAAAGGGCTTTCCCCCACAGAACAGCAGAAGCAGGTGTGTTTGCGCACTGAGCACATCTACACGACCTCCCGTTCTGCGTGTGTGTGTGAATTATAGAACATCACTGAGGCACACACTGCTCTCACTGTGATATGACAAAGATCTGGGGGCTGCCTCTCGCTCTCTTCTGCTCCATCATTCCATCTATAATTCAGCAAAGAACTTCTGCTGAGTCTCTCTCTCTTTCTCTCCCAAGAGAGAAAGAGACGAAAGTTATAAACTCAGGAGCAAACAGTTTTTCTAACGTCAGTGCTGGACATCACCATACTGGATTGAAGAAGAATACTTGGATAATGGTGCAGATGTATTTGGGATGGAACAAAACAGGCCACTGACAAACAACCTGGCCCAGGCTCAGTACATAGGAGGACTCTTACAAATTCAGGTACTGAACAAGGAAACTTTGGCTGTAAAAAAAATGGAGGGCAAAATTTGAAGTTTCCTACATACATCTAAAGGCAACAGAGACACTGGAACTTTTTTTACAGCAAGAGTGTGTATACGAGAGCAAGAGAGAGAGAGAGTTTGAGAGGGAAAGGCATGACAGGAAGCATAGAAAGAAAAGATAAAGATGAAGAGTGAGGACAAGACAGAGAGAAAGTGGACAGGTTACCACACGAACCTAAGACTCCCCTGGCGAGGGCACTCCTAAGTGCAGAGGCCAGACTTGCACCCAGCTGTCGGTAGTACACAGAGTCTGGGCAGGGGCAGGCAGTGCCCGGGGTGCCCGGCCAGGAGCGTAGGGGCCTTGGGAAGCCCACCAGGAAGATGGGCAGTGTGAAGAGAGGCAGGAGTGGTGCGGAAAGGAGGGCGGATAGAGCCACCACGGCCAGGAGCAACGGACAAAGTGCCCCATTCAGCGCCAACAGAGCTCCTGCAGACTGGCGCCGCTGTTTGGTCTCTGTCCAGGAGGTGACCAGCACAGTCAGGGCAAACTTGAGCTTGGACAGAAACTGAGAGAGACGGTCACTTATCAAAGCCACCTGAGAGAATGAGTCAGAGAGAGAAACAGCGTGTGTCCACATTACAAAAAACCAAACCAGAATAAATATTCCTCATGACTGAGGTATACAGACACCGATCAGGAAAGGGTATGAAACATTCACACATACACACACACACACACACACACACACATACACATCCCAAACTGTTCACTGAATTGTACTGTGGTTTTCTGCTTTTTTTCCCCTTAGTTCTAATATAAACTAAATGGTTGGTTCAAATTATAAATCATGTATCCACAATACATAACAAAGGTATTTTGTAAATCAGTCAGAGAAAAGCATTACAAGCCATTTTGAATATCTACTTCAAGTTTATGGGCAGCTCAAAAAGACTACAAATGGACAGCACAGTGCCATCATGATTAAGCACTCATTTGTTCTCATACCTAGACATTGAATAGCTCACCAGTATTAGCTGGATGCCAGTATCCAGACTGTGCCACCTGTTCACTGCGTTCCCTTCAGATGCCAACTTCACCACCACCACCACAGTCATATGGAGCAATGTCTCCTCAGTGCTCTGCCACACCTACACACAGCCAAGGCACGAGTCAGAGGTTATGCTGGGTCTTACCGTTAAGTAGTCTTCATATATTTGAGTTCAGCTGAGATCAAATTGCTGGAATCATACTAACTCATCTATCATGGTAAATGTTTAGTCTGCCACTGAGGAGGGTGCAAATACTGAATTAGCAACCTGTATCACACTATTTATCAACCAGCGTATCCACAGACTGATGACATACCACCCTGAATGCCCGTGTGAAGCCCACAGCGAGGGAAGCAGTGTGGAGCCTCTGCAGAGAGCTGTCCATGGAAAGGAATGCAATCATGGCAAATGGAGACACTGCATGTGTATAAAAAGGACATAAGTAAACATATACCTGACACTGGAATTTCCAGTCCGTCACACAATGTAACTGCTGAGCAATAAATAATATTCAAGGTACAGTCTATTAAAACTAACATATAATCGCTTTATATGCATTTGGTTAACCACATTATTTACAAATAGAGGTGTAACAGTATTTGTATTAGTCCCGAGCCATCGCGGTACGGACGTGACGGTTTGGTGCATGAAGTCGTATGGAGAATACACGGTAGCCTACGTGCGAAGATTGATGACCGTGATGCAGAACCAAATTTCAAAAGTGTGAGTCTCTCATTTCACTCTTTCATAGTTGGTTTGTTCTCTCTAAGATTTGTGATGTGAATGTGGTGCAAGCATGTGATGACATAAGTTTTTAATGACCTTGTGGCCTTGTTTATCAGTACATTGTAGTAAGAAGTAAATCGCATTTCTCAATGAATAATACATGGTAATGTTTGCTGTCAATGGCCTATGATTGGCTACACGCTGCTGCAGGCAGGCATGTGCAGCTGTGATGTCACAAACACATGGAATTCGGAACAGGCTATAGAAAGGTTTGTTTTCCTCACATAGATCGTACGGCTGTAGGAGGAGATTGCACGTTTTCGTACTTTAACAATGTTTGTACAGCACATTCATCTCAGTGAATTCAAAAGGGCAAGGAAAATCATGGTTTCCATTCTAAGGCACCTTTAATGCACTACAGGCTGTACCAACTACCTCAGCGGGGACTACATGACACTAGGTGGAGCAAACTGTAACTTGCACAACTGTCTGTTAAAAATAAATGACAAAAACCTCGCCATATGCATTCGGGGGGTTTTGTTGCTTTTTTCTCATTGTACCAAACTCATACCGAACCGTGATGCCCAAAACGTGGTGTGAACCGAACTGTGACTTCTGTGTACCGTTACACCCCCTATTAACAAGCGACATAAATGTAACCACTATAAAAGGACAACAAATGAACAAGTAAAACGAGACCTTTGAGAAGTAGAATTGACTGAGTGATGTGTTATTACATTGTCATAACATGCTGGAGAATTTTTCCTATGCCAATTCTACTAATGTGTTAATACACTACAATTACACTCACCCAGGTTAAGCAGAACCCTTCTCACCAGACCAGCTGCACGAATGCCCCGGCTCCTCCTCCTGAAAGCCTGCACACTGCTGGCCTGCCTGGGATACAGGGAGTTGTGGAACAACCCTCCAAGTATGTACGCCCCCTGAATCTCTCTAAGGGTTCTGGTCAAGACGAAGAGGGCAATGAGAACGTATCCGACAGCCACCTGGGGTTCTGGAAGTTCCTCTAACACCCAGTTAGGAAGCGCCTCCGTGCTTAGACTGTGGTTACCCACGGTGGGATAGTAGTGGTGGAGAAGCCCGCCCTCAGTCATGGCCCCCGCTAAGAGGACCAGAGAGAGAGGCAACTCCCACCATCCAAGTCCAAAGGTCTGAGATGGGAAGGAGGAATCTCTTTTTCTCCTTGGAAAAAGCAATACCAGTTGGCTAAGGTCCTGGCTGAGAAGGTACCCCACTGCGATGGTGAAGAGAACAACGCCCAGGGAGGAAGGGATGAAGAAAGTACAAACAGCGACACACGCGGAGGACAAGAACATCACAAACAGCCTGTGGCAAAAAAAACAGAGAGAGAGAGAGAGAGAGAGAGAGAAAATGTACATTCACTCACACGTCTAACTGAACATGCATACAGAGACACACGGTGCAATGTGTTAATGTCTCCATGCTTAACCTTCTGCAATAACCATCTGAAAGCTGGTCACCGTAGCAAGGTACAGGGAAACAGGATGCAGCAATACAACTCAAATTATTGAAAGACATGTGCTGATTTAAATAAGACAACAGCACAGTGGTACAATTGGACAGAAGTTGAGCCGAATGACATAAGAGTCAGTACAATATGATAGTTACTGGAACATTACAATCTAGAATGCTGAATGAGCAAAAGTGTAAACTGTGTGACTGAGTGACTGGCCATACCTCAGGTTGGTGGACATAGGTGATCCGCCCAGGCCAAAGACCAGACTCTGTTCCATGCCCCACAGGATAAGGGCATCGAGGGGAGACAGAGTGCCCAACGCCCAGAGCAACGGCAGCACCAGGAACAACACGTGCAGCACCTGACTGGTCAACTGTAGCTCAGGCATGGGTCCAGCAAACCTGGAGGGAGGTTTAGGAGAACGAAGGAGGAAAAAAAAAAATACAGATGGAGAATGGAGAGATTCAGGGGCATTTAGTCATTATTTTAAAATCTGTGTGTTTGGGTAGCTGTTGTTGTTTTGTTTTTTTGGGGGGTTTTTTTTTTTACATTTTCCTTTAAGGGAAAAATGCTCTTTACCTCTAAGTTTCTCTTCGGAAATGTTGACAGGTATTCTCTAAATACATTATTCTCAATTTTTACCACAAGAAGTCATTTTTCTTTGAAGCATGTATCAAACTCACTTTTACATTTGTCTAGCTTTTCATTCTGTTATATTACACCTCTCACATAAAGCACAAACACACTGAGGGCTACTGGATCGTGTGAGTCATCTGTACCTCTGAGCTAGGTCCACAGCCACAAAAGCAAATATATACAATGGTCTGGTGAGCGGTGTAATTTCATAGGTGTCTTGTGGGTGGAATGTGGCCGTCTCCGTAGCTGTATTTACAATCAAAGAGTACTGCCCAATACACAGTGTCAGCCAACTTAGTACAAAGATGGGCACTACTGCCCCCATGCCTGCTCCTGTGCCACCATACAGAGCACTGAGCCTGTCTGGCAAGAGGTACCATGTCCCTAGCCCACACAATGTGCCAGCCAATGCCGTGTGCAGAACTACATTTCCCATGAACCTCTTCCCAGGTACCACGAAGCGAACTGTCTCTGGGGCAATGCAATGCGTGAACTCCACCTCCTCCTCATCCGCGAGGATGTTGTTGGATGCCGGCAGCCGTTGTACGGCACCTGTCCTCTGCGCTACGCGTTGTGCCAGGGCCTGCAGGGTGCCACCAGCCACGAACATAAGGGCACCAGAAAGGACAGCGGCATGGAGATCCCCCATTACCCGAAGCTGGTATAAGAGGGTGCCCACACCACCAAGCAGCCATGGTGTCAGGAAGAGCACAAGCTGATGGACATAGACATATGGAGGGGCACAGTAGCCCAGTTTGAGGCGTGGACCTCCCAGCACTGTTTGGGGGAAGCGCTTCCAGAAGAACTCCTGTTTGTAGTCGTTGAGCAGGGGCACGTCTGGCCCCATGGTAAACGCAGCCTGTTAGGGACAGAACTGGTCATCTCCCCTTGTGGGCAGACCCAATCACTGTCGTCATCTCACCATCCAGTCATGGACAGTACAACTCCTTTCACTGTCCAATGGCACAAAAGAGGGAGAGAAATGTTAGTAATCTTCATCTGGTTACACCACTGAACAGTTCAAATTACAGCATTACTGTTTTATTGCAGTGTTACTGTGTAACAATCCAACTAGCCACTAACTGCAACAACCAATATTAGGTTGATATCAGTACATCCAGGAGTTAGAATTACATCATTCACTTGTTTTATTTGGCTGTAATATCTAGTTCTAAACGGATCGACAATGTTGCATATCTACTGGTTAAACTGTGATGGCTAATGGAAAAAGACAACCAAAAACAAAGAGGTGGCAGCACTTTTGTTAGAATATAAATCATATCAACAAGTTAGCAGGTTCACAAGCGGGATTGTTGTGCTAGCTTCTTTCTCTCGCTAACTGCTTGGATAGCTATGTTGCCCGTAAAGCTAACTGAGACCTGCGAAGAAGGAAAATCCGAGTCGATTTCAAATATTAGAGAAAGACTCAAAACAATGTACACCGTTATTACGTTGTCACTAATACTGTGCAGAATGCCTCCGAACAATCCCAGGTGCTGTAAAACCGTTAGCTTCAACACTGTGGCCATGACAACAGATAGCGAAATTATCTAGCATTAGCTTATCTGTTAACTAACGGTAACTAACCTGTTACCACAAGGTAAACGAACAGCAGTGCTAACTAACTCATTCCTCGCCACACAGATAAGAGCAACAAAATACCTCTGTGAAAAAACGCAAACAAAGCGATGATAAAGCGTAAAAAAATAAAAACAACAGATGCCAACAACGGTGTTTGAGCACTACTTAATAAATAACTGTGCCCAAAGAAATTTCTTTGGGTAATTGTTACCTTTTCCACCACCAATAGTACAGATACAAAGCACTAATGAAAAGTGTTAGCTTATGGCTAGTTAGCTGGCTAACCACATAAGCTCACAAGAATTCGTCAGGTTCAAAAATAAGATTTGAGTGGTTGTCACAAGCTGATGAGAAACGAATGTGAACCACACAAACCTCTCGACTTTTTCTTGGTCTGTTGAAGGTAACTAACACATATGTGTTTAGCTGTTGCCTTGGGTGAGCATGATTACCAACGTCCATAGTTGCTATGCTAGCTAACGTTTCCCAACTGTTCTCAGTGTCTGCCCCCCTCAGCAACCAAGGTCACGTGAGCAAACATGATGCGAGCTCTGAATTCAGAACCCCATGTGCATACATTCAAAACAAACTTTTCATAGTGGGGAATAAATGACATTTACACCCATTCTATTTAGTGATTTTCTTTCTCAGGCTACGCACTGAGACCGATATTCTCACTACATTTAAAGCAATTTACTTTAGAAACGAGAAGGAGACATTACGTTAGAAATAGCAATTATAGTGTATAAGGCAGATGAAAAGAGAGGCAAAATGGTACTTAAGCAAAAATGCATCTTGACGCACAAACACTGTTTGAAGTCCCCGGCAGTCTGACATCTGTGTAAGAAGTTAAACATCAATTCTCATGCATATCTAAAATGACAAAGCCTTACAGAACCATTTTTATCTGACAAGGACCAAATGCCTCTTAAAACTTATCTTTAGTATCTAATTATGCAGTATGAAGCTTGTATGCCTATACTTACGCCTGAATCCCCTCTAAACAGAATCCACAGTCCTACGTCTTAAGTGATGAAAGGTCCACACACAACCTTTTTTTTCACTGTGAAATTGTTAAACATGATTCAAAGATGATGAATGGAGATTGAAAACATAGTTAGCAAAGAAAGTAAGAAAACAGGAATAAGATAGCTGCTTTACCCTACAAAAAGAGCATCGTTAAGGCTATGGGCACATACAGAACATACAAAATCAAGCACTGCAGTCAGTACAGTCTTATCACACCAGAGTGATGCTGTCATTTTAATAGCACAAAAATGAAAGCGGAAAATGAAAAACAAATGAGAAAAGCTGAGTGGGTTTTCCTCCATATCTTTCTCCCAGGGTCATTACAGGAGTATAAAGCTTGATGATAACAGTTTGTCTTTTGGAGGTACAATACCAGAAATGAACCGTCTAAACATTGTGTGAACGAGACACACACACACGTACACACACAGGTACAAGCGTTTCCAAGAACACATACATTTTCATGTACCAACCAAGACATCTGGTCCCATTAATTATATAACATGTGTACTCCTCACCTGGCAGCTTTATGATTTATTTTGTTATAATAATAGCATTTTCTGATTCTTCAGAACAATCAGCCTGTCTTGCAGAGAGCTGTGCTTTTTTCTGTCACCAGGAGTTTAGTTTAGTTAATTGAGAACATGCCAGTCAAAGGAAGTGTTGTGAACCATTTTTTACACTGAATGTCAAAGTAGCAAGAAGTGTAACATCTTAAAAGGTAAACACACGAACATATGTATATATGTTGTTTTACATCCACTGACAACAACAGAGATAATATGGTGCGATATTTTACATTTCACAACTGAAAAAATAGCACTACAAAATCCTCCCAAAATTTGACAAAGTTTCAACTGTAAGTTTCATCAAAGTTTACAGCTGTCTTTCAGTTTCATTTACTAGTCATACATTATCCAAAATATGAGTACAAGTTTGGTGATACTAATTTAACCATGTTTATCTACAACCATGAACCTGTTTTAAAGTTATAGCATATCAGTGGCAGCATGGTCTGCTGAATGTGTCCAAAACCTTTTACTGTGATTGAAAAAGTAACACAGCTGCACGAAGAAAGAATCTAGTCCCTGTTTTCTCTTCTGCTATGCATTTCACCTCACAGAATAAATTGCTTTGGCTCCTATGATTGCATGAGGCCGGGGCAGGTTTTTAAGTGTATAATCTCAGTGGAAGAGTGATGCATCTCTCTGAATTAAATGTGAGAGCAGGGTTTACCAACGTCAGGATTCAACCACCCCCTGCTTGGACATTTTGTCCTCATGTCATGTCTGCCTTCTTTCAATAGTTCAGGTTTCCTAAGGCCAAATGTTTCAGTTTAGTTCACTGAATTCTTTTTGAGCAAATCACCTTAGATTGTAATTTGGTGCTGCCATTATTAGACAAAAAAGTAATTTATACATACAAAGCCTCTATAAAGAATTGTAATATGAAATCACTTGACAAAGCAATAAACAGTTTGTTCCCTCTGACATACTCATCTCTGTCTACAGACTCAAGGAAAATACAATATCAATAAAATTTCATGAGGTCACACCACTAAATTTCTTCACGGATGCCAACACTATATATATATAAACAATTTCTACCTGAGTTCCCCAAAATTACTTCAAAGAGTATCAAGCAACTAATTCCTTTTATTGTCACTGATATCAATGTCTTTATTTGAAGTGAAAATGTTTTATGTTCTCATAAATAATTACCCAGTAACACAAAAGGCAAAAGAACCTTTAAACAGTCAAAGCCACATCTTTTTTCTTTACTTTCTTTTCTTTTTTTAGGGAATAGCAATAGAGTTTTCATTGATTTGAGTGTTTTGGCAGCATTTATTAATCATGTGGTTGCTCCAATAAACTGCATTCTTATCAAGTCTCCTCACATGGGTGCAAGACAAGAATTTGCAAAATACATATTCCAGTGGTTCCGACAAGGAGGGTGTGAGATACTTTGGAAATCCAGTTTTACATTACTGTTTTATTATAATTATTAATAACTATATTTTATGACAATTATTGTCAAAATCCATGTCTTACTTGAAATCTCTAAATGAAATGAAACTTCCTGTTTATCATACAGAGACATACCAAAAAAAAGTGCAGTGGCTTGTTTGGTGTTCCTGTATCTTAAATTACATCAGATGTACACTTCAAATAATACCCCATCCTATGTCAGGCAATTTCCCCCCCAGTGCCTAAAACCATCTTAAAAAAACACAGGCTTATCCTGTGAGCCCTTATCAAGATACAGGGGGATTACAAATATTAATGAAACAATTTTCAACTCCTTGCAATGGTTATTTCTTCTGGCATTCAAATCATCTGTGCTTTTTGATTATTTCCTTGTTTTTCTTGATAAGAATTGTTTTGCACTTATACAACCCTCTCCAGTTGTCAGCAGGGTTGTCGGCAGAAGGACTGAAAGGACCAAAAAAACCCTTAAAAAACATCATCATTAAGAGGGTGCTAAACTGAGAGTGAAGAATCTTTAGTTGTGAATAGTAATGTTGGGGAAGACTTTGTTAAGGCAAGTGGGCCGTGTTTTATGTTAGGTTAATGATTATAGTTGTAAACAAACAAATAACTAAAAGAAATAACAACATGGGTTTGTGTGTGTATGTGTGTTCCTTACAATGACTGAATTGAATTTCTAAGCCTTGAGCCAGGGGGTTAAGGATAAAGCCAGAGGAAAAATGCAGAAGGTCTTGGGCTTACTGCCATGAATGAACCAGATACAAAACTCATGACATCATGGCAGATGGGGGTTGTTGCGATTATCATTTATAACTAAAGACACTTTCACTATATTTTACTTTTCACTCAGTCTCTGAAATATGTGACAAGTTTACAAAGCGTCTGTCCTCCCTGATATGTTTACAGGTTAAATACTGTTTTACCATAAGCCACATTAAACGTAAAAAAAAGCAATAAGGAAGACTCATCTTTTGCACTTCCTATCCCTCTTCTCTCTTTCTCGCTCTCTCTCTGTTCCTCCATATATATATATATGTGTGTGTGTGTGTGTGTGTGTATATATCAGTTGTTACATCCCTCTATTTTCTAACATCTGTCTTTGTCTCTTTTTGTGTTTTTTTTTCCCATTATCTTACTGTACGCTGTCTCACTTCTCTCTCTCTCTCTCTCTCCCCCTCTATTATGTTCCAGTGAGAGACAGGAAAAGAGTGACTGTGAAAATAGCAAATCACAACAATGCCACAATGACAGGTTTTTATGAGAAAGCATTACGACTCAGATTGCCTCTGAGCTCTCTTAAATAGCGTATTTTTCTCCGAATGGCTCTAAAGTTGCTCCATAATGCACACCTTTGGAAAAATAAACACATTTGAATGGCTTTACCCACTCACCTCCCACCTTTTCAATGTCACATTTTCACAAGAATCACAGTCTATAGCCCAGAGGTAGAGAGTCATTCTTTTTGAACAATAAGCCTTAGATGAGCATAGATTTATTGTAGTGAGCTTGATTCTGAAACACACATGTAAACACACGCACACACATGCACAGAGAATCCCACAAAGGTTGGTTGAAATGTCAAAGTTTAAGCCTCGTCAGAGGAAGAAGTCTCTGTATCGCGCAACAACATCGCACACAAAAGTTGTTTTGACTGTTTGTTGCCTTTCTAATACATGGAATGATAGAGGTTGTCAAGCCTCAACAAAGATAAGAAATATGAGTGGATCTATTCAAGCATTATTCCCTGCCAGTATATTTAACAAACTCAGCCAGTGTGTGGGGCCCATGCCAAATAACACAATCACCTTATGAATTATGAAGATTATTTAAAAATGCAAGCTTGACTTTTGCCTGGCACTTCAGTGCTCCTGTGTGAGGGCACAAGAGAGCAGCCTCTCCAACACTGTAGCTATGCCTTTTCATACTGTCTTTGTGTCTTTTATTTTCCCTTCTTGAATATGTTTGACCACAGACAAATAAAAGTTAGCATACTCCTTTTCTGTTAGCAGGTTGGCGAGCGGAGTTAGCTGGTTGTCCCTCTTTCTCCAGAGTGTGTTGGGTTGACAGAGAGGATAGCTTGCACTGAAAACATGCCCACTTTAGGAATTATTCACAGGGTCTTGGACTAATGGGGCTCTTAATGCACTGCCAGCAGATAGTGGAGTGAGTTAGTGGGCTGGCAGTAATAACCCCATGTCGTGCATGTCTGTGTGTGTGTGAGTCTCTATGCGTGTGTCTATAAGTGTGTGTGTGTGTGAGAGAGAGAGAGAGAGAGAGAGAGAGAGAGAGAGAGAAAATGTCTGTATCATACAAATACAACGCAATCACAAATATTTTTTTAAATAAACCTAAAATTTAAGATAAGGCAACAGAAAGCATCTCTAACAGGTTCACCCATTTCCCAGCGACTATCGCTCTCTATTTCACTGTTTATCTGACGCTCGACGCCCCTCCCCCCTCACCGGGCTCCATATCAGATGGACGAAAACACAATCTGTCACATTCCATCCCATTAAACCAGCCGTGAGCTGAGGAGAGGGGGGAGCTGTGTTATCTTATTAAGACCTTAAGACTTATGAATTATGCATGAACCTTATAACAATATAATGTCCTACTGCTACCCCACCAGACTGATTCAATACATCAAGGTCAAGAAAGACATATGAGGTTAAGTTTCTATCAGCAGTCTTCGACACCTCCTATGAAACGGCACTGGCCAACTTTTAAACCCCAGATGAATAATAGTAGAGATGCAGGAGTAGCAAGAGCTTCCTATGCTTTTTTAGGCCAAGAGCAGCGTCTCAGCGCGGTCTCATTTATTCGGCGAATTTATTGACTTACGCGCTTTTGTGGATATATCTCCCGTTCATGAGGGTATTGTATGTGTTAAACAGACAAACATTAAGAATCGCTGAATCTGTGCAGGATCCGCTAGAATCCTTAACCTCGTCGAAATCGTATACAAAAAGATCTTCTGATGTTAACTAATTCTGATAGACATATGTTTAGTCAAATCTCTTACCCTTAACCATTGACAGCTCTTTGCGTACACCTACTGGTCTGAAAGCGCTACTACACACGAACGGCGCGTCGAAGCTGCCAAGTACTAAAATGATCTTACTTTTAGTAAGGTCCAAAGAAACAAACGAAAAGCGAATACGTTCCAGTTTCCTTAATTCAACTATATTATATAGTGCAGTATATAGTATAAACTAATACACACTACTGAAATACTTAATATGCAAAAATAAACACGCAGATTCCTTGAGCTGGCTGAATGGTCATTATTTAACTGAATGGCATTGCTCTTTTCTGTTGTTGGTTGGATGGATGGATGGATGGATGGATGGATGAAGGAAGAGGGAACAGAAAACATAACTCCAACTTTTAGCATAATAATGGCTTGAGAATATGAGGAAAATGAATAACATCAAATATATGTTAGATGTATTTAGTTCAGTAAAGGACAACATTGTCAAAGTCATGCTACAAGACATGTATTTATATCAGTAAAGACAGATGCACTCAAAAATGTCTTATAAAATATGTATTTTTTTAATCACAATAATACTTACAATTAACACCACATGTCTTTAATACTTCTGTAATTCAAAATATACAATACATTTAGGCATTCAAATTTACATACATCTCTATGAATCTATAGGGCACTAAGAGCTCCTGTCAGTAACTCTGCCCTAATTTTCAATGACACACACGTATACACATACACACAAAAAGTTTGACATTACGTATAAATACTTAAATACAATATTTTACTTAGTTACTTAAGTACATTTAAAGAGTTTGTATTTTAATGAACTCATTCTTTAAAAAAAAAGATTAAAACATTTTGTACTTTGTACTTCGGATGGTACTTTTGAGTCCACAACATTTCACTGCCTGTTCACTAAGTGTCCTAACCCTAAAATGTCCTAACCCTAACCCTAACCCTAACCTTAAAATGTAAAGCACTATATTTTGAAAAAATTAAACAGCTGTAGAACACAAACGACTCCAGAGGAATGAAAAATGACTTCACTAAAGTACAAATAAGATAAAAAAAAAATATATATATATATATATATAAGTACTTCTCACGGTCTAGTGTCCAAACAGTCTCGGCCAGATACACATGTAGACAGCTGATATCGGTCTTTTTTCCACACTCTCTGTGTCTTACACACGCATACACACATGTTCATACATGAACTCTCTCCTGATTTCTGATTTTCCTCTGTAGTTACATAGGGGGAGGCCTGGGAGTACAGTGGCTCTGGAACCTGTGAAGAATATTAGAGAGGCAGATTTCTGTAAAGGACGAATGAGGATGTATCTAGCACTATGAGTCTATCACACCCACTGTAACAAAAAGAGCGTCACCAGGCCAAATGCTCATGAATCCACCGGACATTGTAAACTCCTGTCTTGTTGGATAAGGACTCAATACAACACGTATACAGTCAGTGCTATTAAAAACTCCCAGTGTGCAGAGTTGTTGTGGTGCGTTTGTGTGTTTGTGTGTGTGTGTGTGTGTGTGTGTGTGTGTGTATGTGTTTGTGTGTGTTTGTGTGTGTGTGGGGGGGGGTATGCGTTTGTGTGCGTGTGTGAGTGTTTTACCTGAGGTCTTGCTCAGCATTAGGGTATGTGATGTGCACCCGGAGGCCATTGGGCAGTAGGCCTGTGCTGGACAGACTGGAGGTTCCTCTGCTTTGTCTAGAGGTGAGATCAGCTTGGGCACTACGAGACTGGGCTGCTCCACTGGGTCTCTGCTTCTTATCTGGGAAAGGCAAAATTAACACAACAAAATAACAAATCACCTACTGAATACACCGAAACCAAATTATAAGGAAACTTAACATCTCAAAATTACTTAATTTTTAGCACCAAGAGGTAAACTGAAAATTTGAGTTTAAAAAAAATGTCTTTTTATAGTTTTTTTTTATGTATGTGCTTTTCATGTGTGTTGGCTGTATATTGAACTGTGTTTTGTCCAGACTGTTGAATGTGTGTGTTTTTCCTACATTTGTTCGGATCAAGTGGCTGTGTGTCATCCATGTTGGCATGCATTAGGATGTCATGGGCTGGGCAGTACTGCAGGGTAGAGGTAAGGCTGTTCCCTCTGACGGGAGGAGCACGAGACATCAGTGGCAACAAACCAGGCAGAGTCATATCCACACCTGAACCAGAGAGGGCAGAACACTACACACACACACACACACACACACACAAACAATTACCAGTCAGTGTGTTATCCACACATTCTCAAGAGAGAAGAAGTCACTATACATACATACACACATTTGTTTTTATATCCTATGGGAAATTTCCATTCTACTGTAACTAAAGAATAACAACCTAACTTCCCCCAACCATAACCAGCACTTCCGGTTATCACACAAGCAGCAATTTGTTAAAACAATTCCCAACTGGTGGCCACTGAGGATAAGTTCAGTTAGATATTTACACTTTCATGGGAACATTTGGTCCAAGCAACGCCTTAATTAGATACAAACAGACATTCATACAAATCAGTCTGGCATATCCATGCCTGAACCAAAGAAAACAAGAAACAACACACACGTGTGCATATACACAAATCAGTCAGCCGCATCCACACGGGGTCAGAAGGGAACACTGCTCACAAGTGTCCATGCATACACAGAGAAACAGTCAAAAATACACACAAATAAACATACAAAAACCCCACACACACAAAGAGGCAAGCATTTTGTTATTACCGCAACAAAGAGGCAGATAGACAGAGAAAAAAGTAGAGAGAGAGAGAGAGAGAGAGAGAGAGAGAGAGAAGCAGAGGGAGTAGAGTTAATATTTATTTTCTAATGAGAGAATGAGAAGACATCAGTCTCACTCTCTGAAAGTGACCTGGTTAACAGGGGCCCGAGCCGACCCAGCAGCTGATATCATTTAATCAGGGTACCGGAGCTGAAAACACAGACACACACACACACACACACACACATACACATACAGGCTAACCCTCAGGATCCTTATGTTGTAAAAGCCTGCCTCGTTATTATAAGCGAAGTTCTTTTTCTCTCCATTACTAGAGCACGGTGTGCTATTTTACTGTCATTTAGTTGTTTATTTATCTGCTCGGTAGTTCCTGTTTGCTGGGCTAGAGATGGACATTTTCCTCTCCTCTCTGGTTGGCTGTAATGGATGCTCTGCTGTGTAATGACTCTGTGCTTTTGCGAAAGCAATGGACATGAATAAAAATTGTTTCTATGACAGAGGCCCAAAAGAACTACATTGTATCATCAGATGTACATTGTAGGTCACCACAATTCACCCTTACCTCTGCCTCTTCCGCAGTGATTTAGATTTTGACTGTCTAATGCACATTATGACCTTGAAGGTATTTATAAGGGTACGTGTAAACATTGTCTTTGTATATATATATATATATGCATGTGACTCTGTGTGTGTATGCATTATGCGTGCGTGCGTGCGTGTGTGTTTGTGTTTGTGTGTGTGTGTACTTACATGCATGCATGTCTGTGTGTGTGCGGATAAGTTACCTGTGCTTCAGTAGACAGTAACTCTGCTCTGGTTCTCTCTTCCAGAGTAACCGTAATACCATCCAGCACCTGCAGTGTGGGGAGACGAAGTACCATCGTTGGTCTGTAGGAGTACCGCCTCACTACCTGAGAACACAACACACAATTCATACACAAGCAGAAAGATTAGCGTTCCAGATGAGGCAGACACACAGTCATAGATCTGAAGAAAGGGAGTATAATCCAGGCTGTAGAGTTCAGGACTTGGATGGAGAACGTCAGGCACATGGTCTCTCACTTCTCCAGGGAAGAGCTCAGCTGTGAGAGCCCTGCTGTTGGTTTTCATATGGCTCTTTACTGCTAAAGTTAGAGAAACAGTTGGGCAGTTGGCAGAGTTGGAATATTGGAGCCTTAGTGTCTCAAATAGATCATTTGTTTCTTTACATTGTACAGAGAAGAGAAGAGGAGTGTAGGCAGGAGAAAAGAGGAGATCTAAGGGAGAGTGAGGAGAAAGAAGAATAATGGGTAAGGAGAAAAAAGACTGAGGAAAGCAGAGAAGCAGCAAAATTGTTAAGATGACCAACAAACTTACTAATTTATTAACCTAAGGTAAATTAACTCAGATCATAGTTGTTTCTTTCTGTAAAAAGCCAACATTTGTAAATCCTTGTGTGTTTCTCTTAGGCACTATAAATCGTGATTTAACAGGGATTTCATGTGGCGTAACAGTGGTTTGGCTCTAAGGGAGCAGCAGTTGGCTCTGAACCCAGGACAGAGTGATCCACACTGAGGAAAAGGGGGATGGATAGTCCAACTGAGCATAGAGAGATGTGCTGGACACACACACACACATACACAGGCATGCTTGCATGGATATGTACGCAGATACACACACACACACACACACATTCTAGGACCTCAGCACCAAATGGGGCCAGAGATCTGACCACTAGAGACTGACACTGACATGGCCATTTGGGCAGAGGATTTGTGACTATGTGTGTCAATAGTGTCTGATGACCAAGAGACCATTTGGGCAGAGGATTTGTTTTTGATCGCAGCCAGTTTGGAGCACGACAGACGGCTCATCATGTAATCTCTTCATTTAGCAGCTGACACGCTCTGTGTGTTTGTGTGTGTGTGTTCGTGCGTGTGTGTGTGTGTGTGTGTGTGTGTGTGTGTGTGTGTGCGCGTGCGTGCATGTGTGCATGTGTGTGTGTGCGTGTGTGTGTGTGATACTCACAGGGTTGCCCACCACTGACAGCTCTATGAGAGAAGGGAGAACCTCCAGTTTATGCAGCTCAGCAGCGTCCTGCACAGAGTCAGACATTTATAACAGCACACTTATTAAAATGAAAGGTATTATATTACAATATTATGGGAATTACACCTCCATCTGTGGGGCCTGAGGACTGTATTAAGTTTGACAAAACAGATGAAACAACAACAACAAAACATTCTGCCCAGCTCTTTGTATTCCAGGTTTTAACAACCTCCCTATTAATAAATGTTTGTGAGAAGCTCAGCGTTTACTAAGACATACAAACACACACACAAAGTAAAATATATATTGCAGTGGAAGGAATTCCCCTGGGCTCTGTGGTCTGAGGTGTTTTTTGTGTTCTGTGTCAGCTGAGGCTAAAGTAGTCTCACAGCACAAACTAATCTAACAGCACATCAAAAGGAGAAGCTCCCATCTGTGTGGGTCCCGCAAGGTACAGCATGCTGTATAATGAGCAGGCATCAGCAGCTAAAAAATGTCATCATTTGTGTGTATGTATGTGTGTGTTAGAGGGGCATTGTTATAGTATAGGGGCATTATACATTAGAGTGCTTTTGACGCTGACATTTTGAAGGTTAAAGGCCACTTTTTTTTTTCATATCCGCTTGTTCTGAAAATGTTCTCCCAGACATTCTGTGTGGTCTTGTACTCCCCATCTCTCACTTTTCACTTTCTGTCTTTGCATATCTCTGTCTGTCTGTCTGTCTGTCTGTCTGTCTCTCTCTCTCTCTCTTACTGAGCAGGACCTCCTGCTGTGTTAAAGAGTGCATGATGATGTAAAGTGATGAGTCCTCGGGGGGGGGGGGGTTCGCCTTTTAATTAAAAAAAAGGGCAGAAAGAGAAAAGAGCAGCAACAAAGTGCAAATCATCAGCTACCCGAATGCAAAAGAGCCGAACTGGAGAAACCTGATTGCACACAGCCTTGATTTCTCCATTCATAAACACACACATACACACACGCACGCACACGCACGCACACACACACACACACACACACACACGCACATGCACTCACCTGTGACCTTCAATCAATGCAGATATCCACTAATTCTACCCTTCACCCAGAATGGCTGCTAAAGTAATAACTCTCCGTAATTATTCTATTTCACCCCATGGTTTGCTAACAGAGGGAGACTGAGCAGAACTAAAACAGGCCTAATGCATGCTCTGAATGACTATAATTTTGTAATTGCAGTAAAGGCACGGGCTGAGTGATTGTTGGAGCGTTCCCTCAGTCAATAGCTCAGTATAATTTAGCATAGCTATAATTCTGTAGTGAAACACAGAAGCTTTGGAAGTTTTTGCAACTGCAGTCAGTTTTTGTTAAGGACTCTGTACAAAGTTTATTTTCAGTTTATTTGAGGCTGAGCTTTTTGTGAGGTGGATTCATGGTCGTTGTGTGTGGAGAAGCTTAACGTAAAACACTACTTAGTTTTATCGTTTAGAACTGTGGTTCTTATGATTTTCTTCTTTTGTTTCATTCAGTATGCTTAAAACTCCGTGATTTAGGTTGCGCTGTGAATTCATGAGGTGTGCTCATCGATTTATCATTGATTTTGTGTTGTTTTGGCTGTGGATGTTGTTTAAATGCAATGTGTTGTGTTATCCTTTGAATTGATTATGATAAAATGTAACGTCTGCATTCTGTCACATCCGTCCTATATCTTTGTTGTTACGTGTACCGTGTTGGGGAAATGTTGCTTTTACTCGTCTGTAGTTCGCTGTAACTAGCCCTGATCTGGTCGCGTTGTTATATATATCTATAGTACGCTGCATTTGGCTGCCACGTGTACCTGCAGTTTGTTCATGTCCAGGAATAGTCTGCGGAGCTCAGTGAGGGGCTGGAGATGGTTCAGCTCTCGGATGCGGTTCTCTGCCAGGTGGAGTTCCAGTAGGGCTGACTGACTGCAGAACGAGTTCTCTCCAAAAGACTTGATCCTGTTACGATCCAGAACCAGTTCCCGCAGATACTGCAGCCCTTCTAACCCCTCCACCTGGATAATCTCATTTCCTGTGTAAATGTGTGAAAGAGAGAGCGGTCTTTATGTTAAAGCTAACAGTTTGGCTTCCTCCTGCTCCCTCCCTGTTGTAGAAATAAGTTCTTGGCAATAGTAACTTTAATCATTCAGGCAGTGAAATAGAACTGGGCCATTTTAGGTCCTCAAGAAAAGACTGCCAGGTGTGTGTTAAATGAAGCAAAAAATACCAAATGTTTGTTGACTCACACTTATGTTTTCCCTTTGGCTTATAACACAACTCACATTAGCTAAGACTGAAAGGTTACAAAAAAAAAAAATAACATAAAGAAATTCTCAAAAGTCACTCTCGGGCGGTGGACAAGCTGGCACCTTCAACCTCTAAAAACTCAAAAACCAGCGGAATGTCCTGTTTGGTCAGGACTCACTGTGAAAAGTCTGCAACATGGGCCTGCACTTGCTTTCTTGAAAAGGTAATTGGCTCCAAACACTAATGACACAGTATGTCTCACACTGAGCACCACAACTGCACACAGTCTGTTGATTTTGACTGAGTTTGTTGAATAGTTTGACTAAGAGACTGCTTTAATGTACAGTTTATTTAAGTAACGAATTTGTCATCCAGAAAGTTGTAATATACGAACCACTGTTTAAACAATGTGGACTTCAAAAAAAAAAAAAAGGCTAAGCTTTTCTTTTTATTAAAATTGAATCAGGAGAGTAAATGGATCCTTAAAGACAATGGCCTCTCACTTTCTCAGTGTTGTTCTCTCTGCTGGTCTGAATATAATTCAATATAATCAGGACAAGACCCAGCTGAGAATTTTGTGGAAATTGTACGTCTTATTACAGAGACAGAGATAAAGGAGAAAGGAAAAAGTGAAAGAAAGAAAGAAAGAAAGAAAGAAAGAAAGAAAGAAAGAAAGAAACTGTGTAAGCTGGTGTTTGTATGTTGCTGATTAGCGTTTGGCACAGAAAACTGTACCTTGCAGGAAAAGTGCTTTTAGATTGGTCAGCCTGCTGAGCTGCAGATTGGCCAGGTTGGAAATACCATTGTGGCTCAAATGTAACACTTCCAGACTCCCCATCAGTGGCTCTAGGATGTCGCCAGGCCCCGCTTCCCTAAAACACAGAGAGACACAACAGAGAAAATATAGAACACCCGCTGCTGATTAAGCCAGCCAGTGGAGCAAAGAGGCCATCTAGTGACCAGAGGAGGTAACACATGTCATATGTGTGTCTGCTTGGATTTAATGGAAGAAAAACACGTTTGGTATGGTAGGCAGGTTTATTGCAGCCTGAATGTGAAACAGTTTCAATATTACAGTGCTGATCTTTATTAAACGCACACATACTTGCCACTCTTACTGCTACTCTGCTGACCATAGCCACTGGAGTGGACCTTGTGGTAGAGAATTTGTCTGTTGGTTAGGTGGGTGTGAGTCTTCTGACGTGGCAGGATGGATTCAATGTGATTATAGTTCAGACATAGTGCCTGTTTGAAGAGAGAGAGAAGACGAGACAGAGACAGACAGACAGAGAGAGAGAGAGAGAGAGAGAGAGAGAGAGAGAGAGAGAGCACGCAATCTCAAACATTTAAAATAGATTAAAATATGGTTCATGATTTTACAAGAATATGAATTCAGAACACAAACACTGTTGACTACCGTGCACACTCACCTTGATGCTCGGCAGGTAGACAAGGCCACCGAAGGAGGTGAGGTTGTTGCGCTCCAGGTTAATGCTCCGTAGGTTCTGGAACAGCTCGGGAGGAGCCAGGTCCACCATTCTGATAAGGGAGGTGGGAGAAATGGGGAAAAGTAAAACAGCATTGCTTGTTTTTTTTTTTTTGCACTTTGTGACTCATTTTCACTGCCTTTCTTACTGTAACAACTCCCCATATCAAACCTCTACTTGTCCAAATCAGCTCTGTTCTTAAATTGTGGATCTAGCTCTAACATCTTTGCGACGCTATAAACAACAAGCTGTGACGACCGCCTGAAGGAAACTATACCGTTGTATTGTTAAGCAGGCATAGCTCTAAACAGATTGCTGAGTAAATGGAAATGAAGATATTTTGAGTATACTGTGCGCGGTACCTAATGCCGCAGGACGGAAGATCTAGCTCTGATATGTCCTTGTAGTTGGAATGTCCCAGTTTTTCTGCTAACATGTCGGGGGTCAGTCGTCCTCCAAACACATCTTTGGCATTCTCAGACTCGGTCACCTCCTTTAGAAACACAAACAACCACAATGCAAATTTCACTCTTCCACGGACCGTACGCGCAAATTGTCACATCGTCTCCGGAAACTACACCAGTTACACAGAACCAAAGAGGTGAAATTTATGAGTTCATGAAAAATACAGATATAAACTAGCGATACCTTGAGAGTGAAACTGATAATGACAGTTTAATTATTGAGTGTCCCATGATCTTTGGTGGGATGACACACTCAATACAAACAGGAGTTAAATTATAGATATCCCTCAGTGCTGTGTTCTACACTGCTGAACTCAGTGTGACATACTTGGTAATTAAAGGGAGAAAGTCAAAACAATGAAACTTCTCAGTATCTCCTAATTCTTATGCAGATTAAGATTATGAATGCATTGTTTGAAGACAACTGTTAGGACAGATCCCCAGGATTAGATGAACGGTGCCCACAAATCTTACTAATTCTTTAATAATGTGAAAGTAACGCACATTTATTATTAAAATATGACCATTTATTCTAATGTAATACATCTCTTAAAATAAGGTTATGCAGTACCTAGAAAAAATAATGCAAGATAAAAATACTGTAACATAAATAAATAATGTGAAATAATGTAATAAATCATTGTATAGCTGCATGCTATGAAATCAGAGGACTTGATACCTGTAAATAAAACAGGTACAATAACAGAAATAGTAGCTTCTCTGTAATATGGGAGATTCTCTTATGTCTGTTGGGATGGTGCTTCAATGTCTCGTAATTGTTCATGTTTTCGAATCTTTCATTTTTTAATGTCTTACCACAGCAACCCCATCCAGGGCTTTGAGAGATGGGAGGTGAAAGACCACATAGATACGATAGTTTTCAAGCCTCTCCACCACAGGGTTACCATACAAGTCCAGAATAATGAGGTTAGTCAGCGCCTGAGTAGGAGCAAAAAAAAAAAAAAAAAGTATTGCATAAATAAAAAGAAAAATGCATAGCAACCAAGTGCTTACGTTAGCTTATCCATCTTACATACACATTAATCTTCATACAATCATAAACGTTTAAATATCACCAGGGATCCATAGGGTTTGTTATTAGTAGGTTGTTCACGTAGCATTAATTAATTTACACTGAAAGAACAAAGAACACGGAGATGATTTTAATATGTAGCACTGTTACTACTCACAAACTTGCAATCAGATAGTACTGATATATATTAGGCTAAAGTTTACGGCCGAGGTTTAGAGGTCATCTTCAGGCTTAGCATACTCTCTCTGACCGACCTTCAGGTGATAGATGTCCCTGGTGGTGGTGATGTGGTTATTGCCTACAAAGAGCTCAAGAAGCGAACGGACTCGCTGGACGCCGTGCAGGGAGCTAATGTTGTTACCCTCAGCAGACAGGAAGTGCAAGTTGGGCAAACACTGCAACACCATACCATCAAGGCTGGTTAATTGGTTTCCATTCAGGCTTAGCCGCGTCAACCGATACAGCTTACTCACACCTACACAGAGAGGGGCAGGGTGAGGGGGGGCAGAAAGAGAGAGAGGGGGGGGGGGCTTATCAGGAGGCCAAAGCACAAGGTGAAAGAGAGACCTGAGTACACAGTGTGATAAAAAAAACAAACAAAAAAACAAGACCTGATCTGACATGTAGCAAGTGGCCGAGAGAACTTGGAGACAAAATGAGAGATAAGAAGGGAAGAAATAAAAGGGAAATAAAAGAGAGGGGACCAAGAAAAAGGACAAACATGGAAATAACAGGAGAAATGCGAGGCTCAGAGACCAACAGAGAGGTAGGCAGACAGAGACGAGTGTGTGCTGTTCTTGACTGTGGCTCTGACCGTCCAGTTTGGAGATGGTGTTGTGGTCAAGGGACAGTTCCTCTAGCAGACGGCAGTTTTCCAGACCATCGATGCGGCTGATCTCATTGTTGTTGAATGAAGCCCAGCGTAGGTTGACCAGCTTGTCCAAGTTAGTGAGACGTGACAAATGCTGACCATCCAAGTTCAGTGCTGTAATCTTACCATTAGGTCAAAAGTAGAATTAACTGGCTGTTTGCATTGAGGACATGCATAGCATCAATATGGGATGTGTTATGACAACTAAAATTGAGTAGCGGGGAGATGCACTGTTTTAATGATAGTATAAAATATTTATTTGTGAAGTGTGTGTGTGTGTGTGTGTGTGTGTGTGTGTGTGCGTGTCTGTGTTAATTATTTTTTACATATCTTTTATCATCTGTCTACACCTTGGAGTGTCATGCATAGTTATTAGTAGTTTACATGTACATAGCACAATCGGTCTTTGTGTATGAGGTGTGTGTGTTTTACCTTAGATAACCAGCCAGGCTCAGTGTCAGTAGTGCCAGCCCAGGGAGAGGGACTTAGGTGTGTAAGGAGGTGTGCCACAGAGAGCAAACTCAGGCTACGCGGACGCTCCAGGTCTGTCCTTGAGTGAGCCAGGAGAGCTGCCTGTACACACACACATACAGACACGCACACACACACACATACACACACACGCACACACACACACACACACACACACACACACGCACACACACACACGCACACAAGCACATGCACACAAACACACACATGCAAGCGCAAGCGCAAACGCACGCGCACGCGCACACGCACACGCACACGCCATTATTTAAACAATTATTTAGTATCCAAGATTTCTTAATTGCACAGCTAGTGGTAGATGAATCACATACAAATACACACAAACACACACACACGCACACACAAATACACATGCAGACACAGACAGACACACAGACAGAAACAAACACCTGACTGATCCTGGAACCTGCTGCCATCTGTATTGCTGCAGCTGCCTCCTCCTCAGACACCAATACACCGTCCAAATGAGTGAGAGTTTTCAGACGACCCAGGATTGTCATCCGCACAGAACCACACTGCAACACACACACACACAGTGTGTTTTGATTTTCTTTTTGTACTATCCGTCTAAGCTCATTAAGACTCTTTTGATTTGGAGTTGTTCGGTATTAAGCTGTATTATATGAAAATGAAGAGGTTATTCAGACCTACACTTGGTAGGCAGTACTAAGTTGTATTATATGAAAATGAAGATGTTATTCAGATAAACACTTGGTTGGCAGCTCCGGTGGCAATATAACTAAGAGTAACCTTTGGCCAGTGTGGAATCTTCCCCAAACCTTACCCTGTGCCAGCTGGAGCCTCACGCCAGTCTAACTGGCCAGTTCCATTAACATTATTTGGTATTTTTAACCCTCTGAAAGGTTAATGCTATACTAGTTATACCTTGTGCCAGGGGTTGTGTCGTGTGTCCAGTTGGAGTAAAGAGGGGGCGTGTTTCCGGAGCACGGCTGTGTCCTCCCTTGTTCGAGTGAGCTGGTTCCAGCGCAGGTCCAGCTGTTTAAGCCGGCCTAGACCACGCATGCCCCCCAGGGTGACGATTTCATTAAAACTGGCATCCACCCACTCCAGATTGGGCTATGGGAGAGGCATAGTGAATGTTAGTCCACTCAGAGTCACACAGTGACAAAAGAGCAGCCTAGGTTTTAACCAATGGGATATTTTCTAATGATTTTGGGTCAGTTCTGAAATAAGCACTGAGGAGTATATTAGAATCAGCAGACTAATAACTGTACCTAAGCAAAGATCATGCAACAGGGCTTGATGCTATTTATGCAATGTCCTTCATAAAGATCCTATCACTAAAATATTGCATTGTTAAAATCATTAAAATGCTGAATGGAGACCCTAAGGTCTACCCTATAGTTTTACGATCACTGACAAACTTGAGGCTAAGTGGAGGAGCTGGTTGTCTAATTTTAAAATGAGCTTGGATTGGCTTTGCTCTGGATAATAATAATTTACTCTCAAAAGCCTTTTCTTTGCACAACGTTCTGCAATGTGTACAGTCTGCGACAGGATAATGACCATTCAGTTCAGTCGGTCATGTCTAACATATTTCATGATACTTCTCAAGTAAAGGGGAAAAAGAGTATAGCAATGAGTATGCACAGGCTGCCGGTGAAGATTTCCTGCTCCCTCTCCATCTTCTCTCTCTTACCATGTGTGAGATGTCATCCAGGTGTGTGAGAGCATTGAAGCTTATGGTCAGATGCTGCAGAGCCGTCAAGCGAGAAATCTCCTTCAGCCTATTCAGACTGTTGCCATGGAGATTCAGCACCTGTCAATCACAAGTTTGTTGGCGCCACAAGAAATTCTGCTGAAACAGTCTGTCCACTCAACATTTCACCATCATTTCCTGCACGTTTTACACTGTCGTTGCCTTGGTGTCTTGTGATAATTTGGACCTCACATAGATGATATTTAATGTGGGTTTAATACGAGTGTGTTACTATCCTACTGAACAACGGGCTCTCTCACAGTGATCTGACTGAGGATGTTGGCTCGGGCCACGGTCAGGATTGCCTTCTCGTCCAAGCTGACCATCTTGGGTTTAGGGTTAAGTACAGGGTCCAAGCCCAGCACCTCCTCATCCACGGCAAGCTCGGCAGAGCTCAGTGGGACGGCGTTCGTGGAGGCGCAGAGGTCTGACTCAGGAGACAGAGTGACCTGGGATCTGTCCTAAAGAGGGGAGAAATAGAGATGTGTGTGTGTGGGAATGAATCTGTCACAGAGGCACAGTAGATGTGACAGTGAAAGATATAACTACCTGTTGTAAAACTCAAAACCATGTGTGACTCCACCCCCTCTGTCTACATGACAGCAGAGGAGTCCACTTAGAGTCCAGTGCCACGGACAGGAGAGTGTGGTATTTAATATTATGCCATGCATGTAATGTAGAAAGATCTCAAAGTTTGTATGCCATATTACATATGATTGGCGTTAAGACATGGGCACAAACCATAGGGTTATTTAAAAGTATGATGTCCTGATGTAATACCTGTGTGATATATTCAAAGTCAACGAGGTACTCAGGCAGGACAAGCTCATGGTCAAACACAAACCACTCACTCTGTCTCTGGTTACACTCACAACCATCGTGAGGTCTGGAACTACACAGTGTCTCTGGATCACAGGACACACATATACACACACACAGTCAGGTAGGCACTAAATTGTATGATAATACATGCATAACTCTAATGTAAACTATATTTTACACTGACACAAACAAAGACATCTATAGGCCTACAATAAATATATACCACACAGATACATAATGTATGACAATGACATGTGTGCTACCTATTAGAGTGCAAACAAACACAGGCATCCATACATGCATGCAGGCATGCACACATAGAGATACACAAACACACACACACACGCACACACACACACACACAATACCAATAACATATAATGAATCTACATGTACCAATGCATATTTAGCACAGAAAAAAACTCAAACCCATTCTCTCACTCACTTGCTCACTCCCTGACTCACTCATTCACTTACTCACTCACTCATTCACTTACACACACACACACACACACACACACACACACTAAATCCCTTAATACCTTCCTTTGCTGTATTTCCCTTGTCAGTGGTGTTTTGATCCTTGCTGATGTTGCGATAGACTGAATGGGCTCGGGAGTAGTGGCTTGAATCCACAGATATTCCATTTCTCACAGGCACACTGCGACCCAGGAACACTTTAGAGATAATGATCTGACCTAAAGCATAAGGTCACCAACCATATTCCTGGTCATCTAAAGATCTTTTTGTTTTACACCTTACATGACCATACATTAAAGTAACACTTTGTTGCATGAAATGGGTGTTGGATTCATGTAAAATATAAAAGAGTGATGTTTTACAACAGAAAAAAATGACATGGTGTGTTATACGTTATGAGATTCAGACCGTGTCTGAAGGGCAGGGTGTCCATAACCTGTCTGCCCTCGCTCTGTGTGCTTTGTCTCTGTAGAAACTGGATACGTGGCCTGTCCGTCACACTCAGGCTATTAGACAGGGGCACAGCCCTCTCTCTGCCAAGTGCCTGTGGAAAGAAGCATCACATGTGAGATCCCACACACACACACACACACACACACACACATATACATATATGTATATGTGTACATATGTGTGTGTGTGTGTGTGTGTGTGTGTGTGTGTATATTACTCTGTTTACATTCACATTGGGAAACTTCCAAGAGTTGCTTGATTAAACACAATAGCATAATATTCTTGTAAACTCATACAGTCAAAACTTGACAAACATTACAAACATTATCTTTCAGGCACAGAGTTGGTCCAGTCTTTGAAATGAGCTTTTGTTCTGTTGTACCTTATATTCATCTGCCGATTTGAAACCCTCTTCTGGGATGTGCAGGATCTCACTCTTCTCTGTGGTGTGTTTAGGATCAGACACATAGAACAGATACTCCAAAAAACGTTTATAATTCCTGAAACAGAAGAAAAGCTTACCTGAAAAACACTAAAGTTTTACCTCAGTTACACACCAATGATGCCTATGCACAAAAATTCATAAAGATTCATAAACTTTCTCATATTACATGGAAATCATAAATGCATAAAAAGTGGACAAGTCGAGGCATTTTATGTAATGCTCTCCAGTGCTGAGGGGCCATTTTGCTAAAATCAAGGCCAGAACAATTTACTGGGAAAAGACAGCTGACTCCTGGTTCGCCAGCAGGGTGTGAAGCTTGTCCTCGAAGCGGTGGCGTAAAGCTCGGTTGTGGATGCGGATGATGCGGTTGATCTTGATCCCACTGATGCCATAAGGTTTGTAGTCCAGTGCACAGAAGCGCGAGAGCAGTAGGTCATAACAACACGTGAACCTGAGAGAGAAACAAAGCAGCCTTAACTAAAATAACTATAATATACATGATGTTTAGGATTTGAGGCTTGTGATTAGGGTCATGCTTATGTGCTCATCAAAATCTACATTGGATTTTAACTTGCGGTTTGCCAACATGCGGTTTCTACTCTTTACAACTAGAACAGCAAGAAAACATCAGCTTTAGGCAGAGGCACCTGTGCATTTGTACATCTTAAAGTATAAAGGCAACACCGAAAGCATTTAGCAATTATCACTTCAAAGTCTCAGACAGATTCGTTTTAACATGGAGCCTATGCAGAGAAAATCAGGATTTTTCAAATTATGGTCTACATTTAAACATTACTGCGGTCAGTCACAAATCTACACTGAAAGACAACTCTTGTAAACTTGGGTTTATATATTTGGTTATGGTGTACACCATGCACAGGAGGAATAACATACCATTGAGGATACCGCTTAGATGTTGTTTATACTACTGTCAGTGTGATAGTACAGGAAGCAAGTTTTACATTATGATTGATGATGAGTAACCTTCCAGAATTGCTTACTAAGAAATCTATACATTTGCTTTGTCTGTAAAACATATATGTAGGTATGGTACCAAGAGTCGCTGGTGTTGCCCTCCTCAAAGCGAATGTTGCCAACAGTCTCCAGCTCCATCAGCAGAAAATGCACCATCAGCTCCTTCCTGTCTGTGGCCAGGGCAAGTTCTCGTTGATAACTCGCCTCCACTCTGCCAGACATCATGGATACCTCTCAATTGTGAATACCCAACTTTACACCCACACTGTAAAGCTTTACACTATATCCTTTTTCATTTGTCTGAACTAAGCTTGGAAATACAGCTGTCACGTAAGGTGGTGCCCTTCTAACTCAAAGGTTGAGTCCAATAAACAGTGAGCAAGTTGACTACATTAAGCATAACTTTGATTTATTTCGCCTGCCACATGCATTGTATGTGAAAACAAAATCACTGGTAGACCTAAATGAAATGCACAGTTCCTCTTACAGCTGATCCAAACGAATCAACTGGTACCATAAACACTGTAACACCTTGTGACGCTGTTCGGAACAAGGATATACTTCTTACCGCATTTCTCAAGGTATATCTCACTGTTTCTGAGAGTTTAACAGAGAAATATGCATGTTCTAAACGGTGTCACACGAGGACAAGTCTTTCTTTCACCCCCGATGGTCAGGACAAATCAATAAAAAGTCACACAGAAGGTCACACAGAAGGAAATGAGAACAGGCGTGCTACCATGTCATAATGATTCTCAGCGGACTCTCTATGGAACTGTAGAGATATGGAACTGTACAGTGCATTGTCCGGTATAGCTGCCTCATATCTTCACTAATTGCAAGACAATGAGAATGTACAGAAAGCCAAAGAGAAGGTAAGCTGATTAACCCCTGTTCACTCCTTCTCTCATTTCTTTTATTAGATCCAAGAGAATGGAAAGCCTCCTCCGAAGAGTTGTACAAAGGTATAAACTTAATTATAGAGGCTTGACTTGAACTGGTAAGGCTCCTGGTGGCTACCTGACTGCGGGCCAACATCATCATGGAAGGCCCTCTGGTGCTTTGATAACAGGTAAGGGGCTCATTCCATTAGCTGTTAAGTGCACCAGGAGATGCTGTGGATGGCACAAATGTAACATGAGACAGACACATATAAATACCTTCCTGCTGCTTGTGCATACACTCCACCAGGGGCCATCAGTGCATACTAACTGACGCTCTATACTCTGCCACCTTCAAAAACATTGCATATCAGTACATGCAATTGACCATCCAGGTGGCTACACCCCTGAAATTATTAAAAGACCAGGACATGACACTTGAATCCAAAATAAGGGCTGATGTCTGCCACCATCTACAACATTTGTACATCCATGTGCCATCCTCAGATAGAAGATCTTATGGAAATATTAAAATGGTCAGAAAGGAGGATGGTTAAGAAAGTGGTGTACGATGAAAGATTCCAAAACCACTAATCTATCCAGGGGTTATGAAAGAACTTTACAGCACTACAAGAGAACTGTGAGGCAAAGTATAGGACAAGAGTAAAACTGATTGGAAAAGCTGGATGTGTATTTCACTGGGGCTTTACACGACTGAACTTTATATAATCATTTCAAACAGCATTGCCAGTGCCGATACTCTCAAATGTGGGTGTGAATGCAAACACTTACTCATTCAGCCTACAACTCCACAGTCTCAGTCTCTCTTTTACTGTGTCTAATTTATTCAGTAGTCTCTGTTCGTATCCAGGATCGTGCCCCTTCTCAGTGGTCGTGTCGGTGCAGTCACCTCTGCCCTCTGATTGCACCAAGTCTTCCCACATCTGGGCTGATCTCCTGCTTGCTGTCTGCACCTCTGACAGCTCACACTCCAACTGCATAAGAGGACGAGACATATAACGGATTGGCATTTCGCTATTTATTGTACAACTTATTCTTCCCAAACCAAATAAAACAGATGCAAGGTAGTGGTCCTTTCCCCGTTTTGTCTGGACTGTTCTGTAAAGACCTGGACAGTTGAAATTGCTCAGCCTGTTCGAACAGTACGTTGCTCTCATCGTGTTCACTTAAACATGCATTTAGATATTGGAGGCATGAGAGACAGACAACAGCAGGGAAGAAACTTCATTAGAGATACAAGCGGAATACGTTTTCGAGTTCTTGGACTTTGGTCTAAAGGAGGAGACAAGAGGAGTTTTTGAATTTGGATATTAAGTGACGAACTAAGATCTCTCATGGGAAAATGTTACAAACATTACATTACAACATTTGTGTTGAGCACTTTTTAATTACTGCAATGTGTCAACACCCAAGCCTTAAAATTGTTGTGTTTCTTTTTAAACTAAATAAATCTTTAAAATTGTCTCTGGCTGAATAATTCCACTCTACTGGATATTCAGTGCACTTGCCTTCAGTCTTGTTTCATTATATACACTTACTATGAACATGAAATACCATGAGCCTTTTGCCAAAAATCAAAACCAAGAATATAAATATTTTCATATGTGTTATCATGTATAGAGCACAATCCAGTAATACACCTCAAAAACATTTTCAAACACTGCCCAAACATTAAGCTACTAAACCCTTTCAAACACAGTCCCTGATGTTTGCATTTAAAGCTGACCTGTTCCCAACCTTCTGCCGGTGCACTATGAGTTTCCTTTGTGTTTAAATGTGTGGTTGCAACTCACATTTTTAAGATTATAGCTCAGCATTTGAATACGCTCCTCAGGCAGCTGGAGCAGCTTCTTCTTCTGCTGCTGTAGTTTAGCCTGAAGCTCTGCAAACTGCCTTTGAGCTGAGCGGACGCGCATGTTGTAGTACATCATTTTCTTCATCACTGTTGACTGCAGATGTTGTCATGAGATAGATTAATTAGAGCATCATGATGGTAAAAGGATCTCTCAACAGGACGTAAGCAGCAATGCTATGAACAACTGCTGAGGCTGTTCCTATATCGCAACTAGGACGGCAACCACTTATCAAAAGTGATCTTCAACACTGGTCATAATTCATCTTTGGAACTGCCACCAGAGATGACTCTTTTCAGTTTGAGGAATGCTATAGGCACTTATAACCTGTCCCTTGTATAAGATGCGAATGGTATTCTTTATGTATTTTCTATCAAGTCATGTTTATTTCATTCAAACATCTATGGTGTCCACTTGAAGTTTTTAGTCTGTGCTAAGTTTCTCAAAGTCTCAGCTACAAGACTGCTTCAGATGGACAGACAAAGACAGATGAACACAGATGAACACAGACGTACAGACAAAGAGCACTCTGCTAAGGAATCACGGTTAGACAACGGAAACTGTTCTGTCCACTTCATGATACATAAACATTCCTGTTGTTTACTTCCAAACTTTTTCGAGCACATTGGTTTCAACAAAACCATATAATCTGTAAGCATGAGCTTATGTCAGAATACAGCTGAGCCACTAGGTGACTTTATGAGGCCTTTGTGTTTATGTTCCTTTAACATTACGCATCTACAACATTCAATGCCATTAAATGCAGGCAATCAATATTCATCTTCATGTCAAGACATTATGCAGTTATGCTGCTTACCAGTTTATTGCTTACATACTGTGTATTTTCTAAAGAATTCCTTGTACTCTTTTCCACTAAGTACACGTATTTCAATCTCTGGACAATTCTGTTTCTGTCCTTGATAATAGTTTGAACCCTAAGCTGACCTATAAACATACCACTCACTGACGTCTCTCATATCAAACACACAAACACACAGTCATATTCCAAGACACTCAGACACAGTGTGTGAAGCCTTACCGCTGCAGCATCTTTAACCTGTTTGGCTGACACATCATAAGAGTCAAGTTTCTGTAAGCTGGGCATGTGGTAGAGAACATGGGTGGCATAGTTATACAGCAGACAAACAGGGTTAGGGCTGGACTGAGGGTCCTTCAGACCCAGTTCCCTTAGCCTGGGTAAACGTGCCAAGTGGGTCAGCTCCTGTCAAGAATATCATCACAAACAATGTCAGTGAATAGTGGCAAAACATTTGCGAAAATTTAGCAAATATTTACCAACACAGAAATGTCTTTCTGCCTAATTTTAGTTATAGTACAGAAAAATACCCCAAAATCACTACCATGCAGTTCCTGCGGCTAATAAATCCACTATTCTAATTGTGACTAAAGAAAATGGAAATAGAAGAGGGAGTCATAGTGAGGACAGGTGTACAATGAGTAAACAGATATTCATTATTTTAGTGGTCCAATGATACTACACACAGCCAAAATGAAATCATAAGGCAATAAACAACAGAACATCTGTATTTAGACTTAAATGAAAGCACACCCTGTCTATATGTAGGATTTTTTTATTACTGCAATCTCATGACATAAAACATTTCAAAACTGCCAGCTGCTGCTCCTTTACTGGTAAAAACCCTTATATACCTTATTTCACACAGACAGTGAGCTACAATAAAGAGTCTAAAGACTGCATCAAAAAATACAATCGAGTAATCTTCTTTTGTTATGGTTTGTGTTTTTTTTTTTTTTTAAAGCTCCGAAAAATCGACAGTCAGACAAAGAGTGCAAACACAAAGCTCTGCAGCTGTCAATCCAAGTCTACAGAAGTGAACAAAGCCTCACATTCAATACACACAATTCATTCAAATCCAATCCAAACAAAAACTCCTGACTGGGAAAATTAGCTTCTGTGTTATTTTGAAAGGCGTCTCTGTATTTTTGTTTCTTGAGAGAGAGAGAGAAAAAAAAAAGCTCTTGAGAAGAAACGTCACATTGTGGTAATGACAATGATTGAAAAGCCAAAGGCTTTCGACAAACTGAAAGGCACTTGAAATCAGCAGATCCATTGAGGGCGGCATAGAAAGCATACTTTTGACCAAAATGCAAAGAAATTGCAGTAATCAGATCTTTAAGGATCCAGGAAACAGGGCAAGGAAATAAATGCCCCGTAGAGAGGAAGGCAATCAGAAAGAACAAGCTATAGATCCTGGGCAGTGAGCTTTTTATGTTACACTGCATAAAGTTATATCTGAAGTTGTAACTAAATAATCAGAGAAATATGTTTATGACAAATATGTGTAATCAGAGAGGTAAAAAACAGCCACAAAGAATTTAAGTACATGTAATCATGAAAAGTAGAATTTCACCTGGGAAAAAAACCAAAAAAAACAAAAGGCATTTTGTTGGATGTCTCATATGGCTGGCAGAGTTGTGACTCTGGTATTGCAGACCAAGTACAAATAAAATATGACAATATTTTCCTTTACACACCTTAAAGGAGCTGATGTTATTTCCAGAAAGGTTCAGAATCCGAAGATTGGTGTTTCGATCAAGACTGTGGCCTAAGATATGTAATTATTTAACGTTTTACAATGCTGAAAAATAAAGTGGCATTCCTAATTACATTTGCTTTTATAATTATTACTGTTTTCCAGTACATCAGAATCCGAAGCGGAAAACAATTATAGTTTATACCAACCAATCGTTGCAACTGAATTATCCGCAAGGTTCAGTTCTGTCAGGTTTTCAAGTGAATTCAAACCCTGTAAAACAACATTATGAGAAAACTCCTGCATGTTATAGAAATTACAACTCAATATTTACTGTGTGCTTATGTGTTAATGGTAGTTTGTGTGAACACAACATGCGCAAAATAGTTAACTGTCACCCATTCAGTAAAGAAATGAACTTTTTCTCCATTGTTTAACCATGTAATGTTGTGTGTTCATCAGAGTATTTTGCAAATTGATGGAATCCAAAAGCTCCTTTACTACATAGGATTAATTACAGCATAAATAACCACAAAAGGCAAAGCTTGCTACGCATGGAAAATAGTGGAATTTTACCTCTATCACAGTAATGCGGTTGCTATTGAGCCAAAGGACCTGTAAGTTCACCAGTGAATCCAGATTTTCTATCTGACAAATCTTATTGTCATAGAGATACAACTTTTGAAGCTGGAGGCATCTCTGGAGACCTGAAATCTCCTGCAAGATGGGGAGATTCATGAAGCATCATAAATAACTAAATATAGACTACAAACAAACAATGAAGACAACCATATCTAAACTCACTGGTTTTAAAAGAAGTTACTTATACGGTTAGCATCACCACACAACCACGTGGAAAGCATTGCCAGTAGGCCATATTTATATTAGTGGTATGTAAGTAAACTGAAAGTAAAACATTCTACTATTAAAAATAAACCATTTTTTGAAGTGATAATACAATAAACCTGCACTGTTTCTGACTTAAACTGCACGTAGTGAAATTCGTGCAAAAAGAAAAGCCTCACTCACGGTCAGCTGGCACTCCACTACCCAGAGTTCCCTGAGCAATGGGCAGTAGTCAAGCCCTTGAATGAGCTGGATACTCTGACCCACAATGGTAAGCTTGGACAGCCTGGGGAAGAAAGAAAGTCCCACCATCCGTGGATACCCTGAGAAAAACATCTCCAGAGTGGCTACATCACTACCTTCCTGAGGAATCTTCTCATGGGACACACCATTAGAAATGCACTGCAAAAAGACAAAAGATGAAGGCATTAGTTTATTTTAAAAATCAGTAATTGTTTTCTCCTTTCATTTAAGGTCATGGATCCAATTTGTTATACATTGATAATCCGCATCAGTCATCCTAATCAAGTTGTACATTTTTATCAAATTACAATTTTAAAACAGATGAAGAGACCCAATGACATACACCTTAATGTTAGTCAGAAAATCTTACCAGCTCTTTGATAATTTCTTCATCCCCACTCTGCCTCTGTTTTTCACTTTGTGTCATGATTTTCTGTTGAAATTATGTTGTTCATGAATAAATGCACAAACCTGTTTTCCTGATTAAGCATTTAAATGAGGTAACAGATGAGCAAACAATTTAAGACTAACAAGTAGAATGCCTCTGATTATTACTTAGACTAACTATACACATGTATGTCCAATAAAACTGCTGCACATCGCTGTAGCCATACGTGCATTGAGAAACCTTAGTTCAGTGAAACTCCGTTGGATGTATTTTTCATTCTAACTGTACTGTTAGCTGACGTGCCTCCAAATGCTGTCGCTAACTTCACTCAACCAAAATTCCTTCACAGTAACCACATACAGCCTGTCTGACCGCAGGATCTCTACCAGGAAATCAACTCCCTTTCGACTTTTTAGGCTTCCTTTGTATAAATAGAACTTTATTAAATGCTGATTGACTGAAATTAACCCTTCACTCACCAGTTTCCTCAAAATATATGCTTCTTCCTCTCCAGAATGAAGCAACTCCTAATCCCAATACCCCCTGCAATTGTTTACATCAGACCGTTACTAGGGATATTATGCATACTCGTTACTAGGGGGGGGGGGGGGCATGTTGGAATGATTTTATCTGACCAAGAGAGGGCGCCAAATAAACATTTTTGGCGCAAATCATTCACAAGATCCTCCACACAAAGAGCTGTACACACCCAAATGATTTCGTAATCCTCTCCTCCCGCATATAGCTCAAATGGGTGTGTTCTTAAAAATCTAATGTTACAAAGAGGATAAAGGGGGCCAAGTAATAATAATAATGATAATAATAATAATAATAATATATAGTAATATGTATGCATCCATCCATCCATCCATCCTTCCATGTATACATGCAGACATACATACATGTAGGCCTATACATAATACATACATACAAAGCACTGAGAATCTAAATGGCTTAAACGTCTCAGTATTTGACGGGGTTCTGTCCTAAGCCATGGGATAGTGTTGTTTTGTATGTCCTGCCCAACACAATAAGAATCCTCAAGTTAGTCAGCCCACTGAACCACGCCCGTGGTGCACATGCGTTCACCCTGGCCGTCCCCACTACAAACAGTTAAATCGGAATGTTACTTTCTGTCCCAAATACGTGCCAACCGTAAGCCCAACAGATACAGTGACGTCAGCTTTGAAGGACTGAGCCAAATAATCAACTGCACTTGCACCGTCGCCCGCTGTGGATAAAACCTCGTTTGGATCAGTAAAACAAGGAGAAATCTAATACCGTTTCTGCTCTCATTTGGTATTCATCTCTGCGTCCTTTAAACCGACTCGACTGATTGTGTGATCTGTCTTTGCCGCTGCAGTCAGCATGTCTGCGAAGTCAAGTGAGGAATCTGGTTTGGAGGGGAAATGGTTTGGAGAAGAATACGAGAGGAATGGCTTATACGGGAGTACTCGATCCCATTTTGACGATACTCGGGATGATGTGCAGTCGAAAGGCTGGGAGGATGAGCTGAACTCGCCGAAACAACAACTCCATCAATTTGATAACGAACGGAAAGGGCCTTCCGTTGCCATGGAAACTGCATCTACAGGTAATTTGGATTTTGGTTGATACTGACATTTCGTAGCATGTCCCGTCTGGGTGCACGTGTGCTATGAACCACTTCGGGTTCTGTTGAAAAGTAAGGGAGCTATCATGACTTCCAGGCCACTTCAAATTCGTCGTGAATTAGTCCGACTTGGGCTTGGAGTACATCGTCGATATGAATAGAGTGCGTGCAGCATGTATAGACTTCGTTGTGAATCAGCATCGATTTCTTGCGAATTTTAGACTAGAGACCGCAAACACATTTGCAGTGTGGTGTCAAGATTTTGGAATAAAATCTCTCAAACTTTTAATTCAGTGTCAAGACAAAAGTGGCTAAACAAAACTGCGCTCTGTTCGTCCAGAACTCCGAGCATAAGCGAATTTACAACATTTTATTATATTTTGATTCGACAGAAGAGTTAATGCCATAAATGATCATATCCTCACTGTCTCAATATAATTCCATGTATCTTTTTGCGACAGACAGTCCTGCTCTTTATTGGTATAACATAACGTAGACCTCTAACTACTTTTGCTTTGTCGTCAGTGTTTATGTTCCTAATATTGGTATTTGACAGAACATCTTAGACTCATTTCCCATCTCAACTGTTTTTCAGCATCAGGTTTCAAAATATTTTCTTCTACCAATGGCGCGCTGAAAGTTACGGTGCATCTTTAAGTGCGTGATTTAGCCCAAAGATTTTAAATCATTTATCATCAGTTAATCTTTTCGAAATGTCGTAACAGTGACGGAGACTTACTGAGTAGATGTAATGTTTAAACTTAACTATCGATTATTCACATGTCCTGCGATTATAGTTTAACCAGTAAAAGACAAAAGAGTGCCCTGGAAAGGGATCTTTGTGTGAGTGGTGGTGTGGGGGTGGAGTCATTGCCTACTTACACAATTCTGCAGACTCACAGTACAGCTACATACACTTTACATGAATAGTGTAATGTGAATATCGTTAATAGTTTATGACAGTCAAATGGAGCAGTTATAAACCCTCCATCGTGCTATATGACATAAACGACACACACTTTTCAAACTTCTTAAACTCATACCACGTGCCTTGGCGACGTCTGTATTTGGGTCTGTCATGATACTAAACTGAAGCAATGTGTTGAATGATATGAACATATTTGATGTACATTGTGTGCCACTTGTCATCAATATGAACTTATGTTTGTTGTTGTGATGTACTGCTGAGAGAGTGTGTCCAGAGAATCCACACTACCATGAAGCTGTCATATAGCCTCGCTTGTTATCTTTTAGCTTATAAAACTATAAACAAGCTTCATATGATGGAGAGTATAATATTTGAATACTTATATATAACTATACAGTAAGTGATTTGTTGTCTGTCTGCATCTCATAAACAGCACACAAATTTGGCACGTGTCACTTGAACATTGAAATAATTCTTAACATCGTGTTTGATAACATCAAGTAGTGGGGCAATGGTTGGAATACAAAACATCTTCAGATACAGCTAGTTAACAATGACCAATTTCAACTTCTCTGCCTGTGATCTGTGGTCAATCTTTGAAAATAACAGATTAATCTCATATGCAGAGTGATATTCTTATTAATTAAACAGTAAGAGGTTTTCTGCCAAGCTGTCTATAATGCCAAGGACTCAGGTGCCACAGTGTCATCCATTATGGATCCAGCATTGCATCGGTTAGGGCTCAAAGTGCTATTATTAGTCATGGGGAAGCTGGGCATAGAAGCAGTCACCTGAGAGTAACCAGAGAGCCCAGCACACATTTTCAGCCACTAACCCACTAAAATATTCATGAGATGGAGGCCCAAATCCTGTGCTCTCTTGTTTGCTTACCCCCACCCCCCCTTTCCCCCTTCCCCCTTCCCCCTTCCCATTCCGTCAGATTTTCTGCCTTAGCTACTTCCTTTTCTCCCCTGCTTAGCGCTCTCGTGTCATGTCAGTGTGTTGCTAGCGCTACCGAGTAAATATATTCGCTTCCTCCCCCTTCCCTATTTACAGTCTGTGTGTGATTTTTGTGCGGTTCACAGTGTCTCTGAGAATGTGCATGGAAAAACATTAGAAAAATGTAAACGTCTACAAAAGAACATGTGGTTGGGTTGCCTCGTTTCCTTCCGATCTGAGTCCTCACACCATTTCCGTCAGTCCACGGAGAGGCTTTCTTTTCGATGAGATAAACAGCCATCCATGTATCTCCACGCTGGAAGACATTGGTCTTTACTGTACTGACACTGATGCAGTTCTGGGCTGTGGAGCGAGAGGACGTGTTCTTGTGTGAACAGGGGAATAGAGAAAAGCGTTGCTAACTGTACAACTTCACACAGAAACACATACTTTACTCAGACACAGACCTACAGCAAGGAGCTTAGACAGCAGAACAGTTAAGTTAGACAGCAAATACATAGAGTGTTCGTTAAACTTACTTGAAAGTTATTTTGCTACGATAATACTGACACTGCTGGAGCTGGAGTTACCACTACCTGTCTTTCGACTTTCAACTAAAAAAAGAAAAAAAAAACCCTTGAAAATTGCTTTTAGATTCTCATGCATAGTGTCAGAGAGCAGCTTAATGACTTACTGGTGCCTGACATGTATCAGAATCAGTCTTATCTTTTAAAGACCTTTTAGTCTAGAGGTAGTCCAGTACACTGAGGTCCCAGGAGATTGTAAAGGGCTGCTTCAGCAGAGCACTTTTACAGTAAGTGTAAGCTGAGGGTCGATATTTCCATTCCCAGTCATCAATACCTCAGCGAAATTTAATCCTCTGTTTGTATGGACAGAAGCCGATCTGCAAACCAGTTCTAACCTGAGGAAAACAGTGGTCAGCTTGTCTTCCTCACTCTCTCTCTCTCTCTCTCTCTTGTTTTCCTTCCCTTTCTACTCGCTGTTAGTCTCTCTCTCTCTCTCTCTCCCTCTTTTGAGTAGTTTACTTTATTTCCAGCAGTTCAGTCGATCTTTCTTTTTCCTCTTTTTTCCATTCAACGCATCATATGCTCTCCTTTTTTGTATTCCACAACCTTACATCTTTTCTCCTCTCTTTCTCTCATTGGCTTTTTCTACCCTGCATTTTTTGTCTCCTTTACCCTCACACACTCCCTTTGCTAATCATCTTTCTTTTGTTTTCTTCTTTATTCCACATCCTTACATCTTTTCTCCTCTCTTTCTCTCATTGGCTTTTTCTACTCTGCATCTTTTGTCTCCTTTACCCTCACACACTCCCTTTGCTAATCATCGCTCTTTTGTTTTCTCTTTCTTAATGCCCCCTCCCCTGCATCGCGTTTATCCCTTAATCCTTTATTTTGCACTTGCTGCTTCTGTCTCTATCTCTTTCTCTTTCTCTGTCTTTAATTGCTGCTGACCATACTGTGTCCTCAGGCTTTCTCTGTCTGCTCTGAGCAGAGAAGGCATGGCTGACAGTGTGAATTATGCTCTGAGACCAGGCTGTAGTTCTTCCTGGAGTCATTCTGCTTCATAACACATGCAGCAGCCATGACTTATTCAAGTGTGTCATTCGCCCAGACCAGATTATATCACCAGGCAGATTCTGAAACCATTCAACTGCCTCTCGCTCTTTATGGAAACACTGAGTAAGAGATGTCCACTTGTTTGTCAAAGATACATGGGTGAGGTTAGTTAGTGTTTCACTTGGCTTGTTTGACTAGGGTTGACACGTTTTGCTCATCCGCCACAGCAAAATGTACATAGCCCTCACACACATGCATGCACGCACAGACACACACACCCACATACTCACACTGAGAAAGAGAGAGAGAGAGAGGAGAGAGCCTTCAGGATTTTCTCTCTGTCCTGAAGCTTTGTAACGGCAGACATGTTCAGACTGATAGTGTGCTGACAATATCAGTGTATCTGTGCTGGATCTAACTTACACCTCATTAAGCACTGAGCCAAAACTCAGGGCTTCTTCACTTAGTCTCTTCATCAGGAGAAAACTGACTTATAAAGAGTTGTGGTCCCAAAAGGCTGTTTTTTTGTAAATGTAGTGGCTAATTCATCTTTCTCCTAAACCAGCAGCCCTCCAAGTACTATTGTTTTCTTAAAATGATTTTCACACTACAACAACATTAACCAGTTCTTCCAAGTAATCCCAAATGAATAGGTGAAAATGTAAGAAAAAAGCTGATCGGACTCCTCTGTGTGCTTAAAGCGGGGACACATGCATGGCCTTGGCCCAGCCAGTCAACAAGAGGGCTATTGGAAGTGCTCTGTCACATTCTTAGCTCAGGTCACTCCGGCTATCACCCATACAATCTGCACATCACCCTTCAACCAAGGACAGGCATTGGTGGATTAGCATACCGTTGTTATGGTGATTTTTGGTTGCCAGCGGTTGTGGAGTGTGTACATATGTTTGTACGTATTTGTGTGTAGAGAAGATAGTTGACCCGTAAGAGGATTAAAAGGGTTGCTTAGTTCATCCTTGTGGCTCTCATGTCATTGGCTACACACATATAAACAGTACAGCTGTGCCCAGCTGTTCTACAACAGGATGCCAGGCTTACACTAGTTGCATCCTTCTGTGCTCGAGGGATGCACAACTTTATTGATACTCGTTCATAAGTACTTACGAAAGCTATAATGATAGATCTTAGGTTATCTGGACCACAAGTGCTTTTTTCTTGCTTTTCACAGTTGTTTCCCCTGGTTCAGTGTCTCAGCTGAAGTTTGAAATGGCGAGACTACACAAAGAGGCCTATCTATTTATCACTGAGCTGTGTTACATCTACTAGCACAATAAAACAGACGCACTGAATATTCTAAGGCTGCCATCCTAACCCTGGATCTAGTTTATTTATAGCCAGCAAAGCCTGATGCCCCTAGCTCAGTTGTGGTCTGAGTTGGAGGGCAAGCGTGTGTCTGTCTTTCAAGTGTCTCTTAAATTGCCCTGTGGGTTATTGTATGATGTGATTCTGTATGACCCCTCCCCCCCTCCCCAATGCAGGCCAGAGAGTCTAATATGTCCATTGGTTCATGGAGAGGTGTTCAATTAAAAACATGGTTTTTTTTCAGTAATGAAGGAAGCTCTCTCTCTTTTTCTTGTTCTTTTTCTCTCTCTAGATGATTCTCTTTCTGATATGTTCCTGAAGTCTTCATCTAGGGATGAGGATCTCTACACCTCTCTTCTCTCATCCAAGAACAACCCTTTCAGCGGGGGTGCTCCTCTCTTCCCAACTGAGCCTAACCGCTCACCCCCAGCACCTGCTGGCACTGACTCAGGCATTGGGATGACCCCTGGAGATCCCTCTGATCTGCACACTGCTCTTCAAGGCTCGCACAAGACTGAAGCCTACAACTACATGGACATCAGCCACAGTGGCGACAGCCTCTCTGACTTTGGACATCTGCAGTCGAAGAAACAGCAGCAGCATGCAGGCAGTCACTTTGATGATGACCTCCAGGATCATAAGCAGAAGAGCTCCATGAAGGATGTTGGTGAATCCGACCTGGACCCCTTTGACCTGGGCCGCTATCTGGAGAAGAGCCCTCCTGGACAGGGTGAGACAAAAGGAAACCTTGGCTCTGCTGGTGGTCAGCATTCATTTCCATATGTGGAGGACCCATCGGATGAGGAGGCGTCTGACTACAGGTCTTACCGCATGATGGGCACCCCACAGACAGCCAGCCCAGTGAAGATCACTGTAACGGCAGAGTCCCGTGCACAGCCTGGACGTGTTTCTCCACAGGGGGGTTTATCTGAAAGAGAGAGTGTGCTCAGCTTTGGTCAGCAAGGTGTCCCTACAGTGACTCTGTCAGAGCCGGAAGATGACAGCGCTGCCTCCTCTGCAAACCACTCCCCCACAGGTAACAGAATCACCTGGTAAACCTGGTCTTTTTATGACTGCTTAAACAGGTTTAAAGATTTTAGTGAAATGTTATCTTTCAAGGTAGTAATCATTTTAAATGTTCTGTACTCAGTCTCTTCTTGTTTTTTCTTTCACAACACCACCCCTTTCCTTTCCTCTCTTCTCCTGTCATCTCCTTCCCTTTCTGTCATGTCCTGTTCGCCTTATCTGTTCTCCTCTATATTGGGCTTTCCTTTCTGTCCTGTCTTGTCTTGTCCTTCCTTCCTAATTCCTTATCTGTTTCTTAATGTTCCCCTTGTGCTCTTGCAGGACGAGAGTCTCCCTCTGATATCTTGTTCCAGCCTGCGGGGATGAGGTCAGGGAACTCAGCTCAAGAGAAGAGTGCTAAGTCATCCTCATCTCCTAGAATGTCCAGCGGAGAGCCAGTTAAGCCTACTTCTCCATGGGATATGTCTGGATTTGGGGCCAGAAATCTGGAAGGAAGTGGGGATGAGTCTGGAGACTCTGAGATTGAACAAGTAGCTGAGGAACCCGATTCACCCAAAGGTGGCATCTCACCCAAAACCCAAAGCAGTAAAGGGAGCAACCCATTTGAGGCATCCAGCACCATTAAGGGGAGTTTTGGTCAAGCTAGCAATCCTTTTGAGCAGTCTCACACCAACAAGGAGAACGTTAGCCAAGCTAACAACCCATTTGAGCAGTCCAGCAAAAACAAGAGAGGGGTCAGTCAATCTGGCAACCCATCAGCTCCTCTTTACAGCCTGCTTCGTGAGGAGAGGGAGGCAGAGCTTGACAGTGACCTCCTCATTGAGTCTGCATCTGAAGAAAGCCCCAAGAGAGAGCAGGGCTTCTCTGCCCCGAAACTGCCTGACGTCACCTCCACCTCAACTCCAAGCCTAATCCCCTCATCTCCAGTTCCTACAAGTCGACCTCTGGCCTCTGCCCCCGTTACTGCTGAACCCCCATCCAGCACTCTGAATGATAAACAGCCACTGGTAAACAAAACAACCACTGCCCAGGCAGAAGACAGCTGGTCCATCAAACCCCGACCTGCTGCCACAGGAACATCTGTGTCTGTGAAAGAGCCTGCCCAGCAAGAGTGGGAAAGCAAGAGCAGGGGCAGCACCGAAGGCAAGAATGAGGTTACAGTACCTCTCGTCCTGCAGGGATTCAACAAACAGAAAGGTAAGAATAGCTCTCTTTCATTTGTTCTTACGGTAAGAGGGAGTGATAAGATGGGTATATTCTCTTCATTCTGACATTAAACACACTCTTCAACTCTTACTAAACTGATTGTAGAAAAAAATGCATAGTTCAACCTTAAATGAAAAAAAATGACTCTTACAAATACAAGGGTAATGAGTTCACCGTTGTCACTTGGATCGGACAACGCAATCCACAAGTTCGGTACTGCTGAAACAAGAAGCCTTCTCATTGCTGATGGTTAGAAAAATTGTCTGTCAGGCATGAACAGTAAAATGACTGCATTCCCTCATATTGTACGTAGTTCTCTTTCAAACTTGATCACAATGGACAACATAAAAATTGCATGTACATTTTAAAAATGCTGTAATTTAATGTAATGCTGTCATTAATATGCTACTCAGTAGTTCTAATTAGTCATTCAGTCATAAACTAGATATGTTGAAATACCTGTCAATATTTTTTGTAATCGTGGACTTGAGACATATTCATGTTCAACAGTATGCACCGTGAGATTACCGCACCTTAAATTGTCCCAGGTATGCTTTCAGAATTTCCATTTCTCAGCTGGCTCGATTTATTCATATTCATTGTAATGTGAGTTTGTAGATTCAGTAGTTTTAGCATTATTGTCATGTCAGCTTTGTAAATACATGAATTGAGTATTTCATTCAAAGAGAGTGTTGTGAGGATGTGTTTACTGTAAACAGATAGACAAAGAAATGGCCATATTGCACAGAATACAGGTTAAAGAGGGAGCTGTTGATTTATAAGCACGAGTTGCTCATGTAAGCACTTGTTTCTGGAAAAGATTGTTTTCCTGCAAATACTCCAGATATTATCATTTCACTTTGAGAGTTAATGTGAGTTCTTCTAATCCTACATAGGATTGAGAATGAATGTAACACCTGACTAGTGAAAGGCAGATGCAAGTACTGCTTGGCACATCCTGGTCCAGTTGATGAAGAGACCGGATGGTTGAATAATGGGAGTCTTTGCTTCTCTCTAGTGGTGGGTGCACCAAACAGCACCTTTTAGTTTGTTTATGTAACAAAACTACAACAAAAGAGAAACCCAGCCTGTTCACCATGCACTGGAACTCCTTCTCAGCTCCAAAGCTTATGTCAAATATCCATACTTCACATTCTTTAATCATAACGCAAAGCTGTTTTGAAGCATACGCCATTCATGCAAATGATACGGCTAAATACTGGTTTATGTGGTTTGACACAGAAGGATGCGACCTTGAAAATCAATTTTTTCCGTGGCGAAAACTATTTTACACATGGAGCCTCACTTTATAACCTCACATGAAACCTCACTTTTAACTTCACTGTATATTTATACATACATATTTGCAAAATGAAATTCTATCTTTGTATTTAGGGAAGTTTTACTTCCCTTCTCACCCATTGTTTTCTGCATATTTTAGTCGCCAGTTCAACCTTAGAGCTCAGAGAACAATTTATTGGAGGCACTGTGAATTCCTGTTAGCCCTCTGCCTGTTAACATCTCCTATTAATACAAATCTGTGAATGATCGGCTTTATCCCAAATTGAGAATGGATCTCGCTGTATACACTACTACCGCTGTGAGAGGAAGAATGGTGTGTGTTTTTTATTTGTTTGTTTCTGGGTCAGATGACAATATTTGAGCATCTCCCTTGTTGTATACAGAGTGTTTATGTAATCTCTCCTAAAGTGGGACATTTCACACACACACACACACAGATAGAGAGATGTTCACTTATTTGAATGTAATAAAACGGGTTAGTTAAAGATGTGTTCTGTCAAATGCTCTGTCTGGTGAGTTTAGCATTCAAAGGCAGACTGAAGGTTCTGGAATGCTGAAAAATGGGTCAGTGCCTCTGGAATAGCCCATTATATATTCCTGCCTGCAGAGGGCACACACAACTCAGTACTGTCACATTTTCCCACGCACAAAAACAACACATTCAGTTGTCTCAGAATGAACTATTACTGAAGAGTCAGCCCATATTCGGCTATATTTTTTTCTGTGCCGAGTTAGAACCTCATGTTCGTTATGTAATGTTTGGGAAGCCAAAGATATTCTGTGACGAACTGGAGAGATTAGCCAGTCTTCCCTGTTGCCATAGCAACATGGAAACGAGGAGAGCTTAGGCTGACATCTTGTGGACCTACTGGCCGTTGCCCAATGAAAGCTGTTTTGGAGGATGCTATGGGAAGATGGAGAGACAGTGATTAACGTTACAAATATGTTCTTCTGTTTTGACTTTGGCATACTACAGAAGATAGGATTATTTCACTGATTGAATATATACTATTTCCAAGGAACCAGACAACTCCCAATGACAAAAATCATGTTTACATGTTAAATGTCTATCTGTTTTGTCTTTATATGGTGCTGTTATGTGAACTATGCTAAAAGGGGCAACACCTCTGGGCCAAGTTCCACATTATTGAGAGTCGCTGAGATGATAATAGATGAAGTATATGATTCAGATGCGATCATCTGCTTACTAGCCTTTCCAGAAGTGAATGAATGCAACATTACACAAATAATGTTATGCAACCCTTTGGAAGACTGTGTAATGCTGTTTTGTTTATTTCTATGTCTGTTTAGTTATCATTAATTACTTAATTATTCTGAGAATTTACTTCAGAGTGAGTGACAAATATTAATACCTGGTAAGTAAATAGAAGGGAAGCTGCAGTCATACCATGTCACAGAGGGCAGGTTAGATGCTACGTTATACCCTAGAAAGTTCTCCACAGTTTCTTGGCATCCACACAATTTAATTAACAGGCCCATGTCTAGTAATACACGTGGGTGTTGTATCGATCATGGATAGTAAAAGAAAAAAATCTGGAATGTTAAAAAAAAATCTTAGACTTCAAAGAATAACATGCGCTTGACTTAATTTGAGGAACGAGAGATTGCGGTTTAGATAACTGAAAACCATCACAAACAATGATAACGGACAGCAGCATTTTTATCCAGAGTTTAATTTCGTTCATTCTGAACAGTGTCACTAATGATTTCAATTTCGGAGAAATGATTTTGATCTTGTCTCCTGCAGTTTATTAAAAAGAAGGGCTTTTTTTTGCAAGTACTATAAATGTACAAAAGCCTGTTTGTCTAAGGTCTGAGATTAAATGACTTTTGCAATGTGTGCCTGGATACTGCAATTAAGTCATTTCATTCAGGACCACATTACCCATCAGCCATGCTGACCAATTGTGTGAAAAAATGTATGCTGACATCATGAGGTCCACCCTTTTGGTGACAACCAACAATGATGTCATACTTTGTAGCTCACAATCACATGACTCAGTGTGCATGTATATGTATAAGGGGGGAGGGGAACAAGGAGAGGCTTTCTTTCTTTCTTTCTTTCTTTCTTTCTTTCTTTCTTTATCTCTCTCTTTCTCTCTGTCTTTCTTTCTTTCTTTCTTTCTCTCTCTCTCTTTCTTTCTTTCTTTCTTTCAAAAGATAAACACCCAGTGGACAACACCCTCCACCAGTGGACAACACCCTCCACTACTACTTCCAGCCCAATGATTGCTCTCATTCTCACTTTGTTCCCTACCGTGCGTTGACATTGTATTTCTATATTTTCTCAGCAGTGCCTCACATGATTAAATATTAGGAGAACACAGGAATGCTGTTCAAAAAAATTGTTATTTCATATCCTGTGTTCATGTTTCTTGCATGACATGTCAAAATACAACATGAGCTGTAAATAACAGTTCCAAAAACAGCCTTCCCACCATTACTACCAAAACACAACATACAATATATGTATACTCATATACAAAAGGCAAGAACAAGGCATTTTGGGGAAGAGGGGGAAAAAACAGTGGGAGAAAAGGAGACGGAGAGGAGGAATGACAGTGCAGAATGCACGCTGGTCTTCCTCATCACAGAGTTTAACACTTTCATTATCTGCTGTTCCAGCATTTACGGGGATTGAGAGCTGTGGTGTGGCGGTAGGTGAGAGGATGGGTTGGGGTGTGGGAGGCAGGGACTTTTATTGTGAAAGAGAAACAACACACCCTTTCAAGAAAGACGCTGCCTCCCTGCGGGCACCTCGTATCACACGCTTGGTTTGCTGCGGTGGAGACTGCGGTGTTTACCATTTGATCAACCCTCCCATCCCTCCATTCTCTCTCTCTCTCTCTCTCTCTCTCTCTCTCTCTCTCTCTCTCTCTCTCTCTCTCTCTCTGTCTGGCTGCCAGTGCTTTACCACCAGTTTATAAGCGCTCCAATTCGGGAGCATCACGCTTGTATTTTCCTCCTACCTTCTTTCTCTTTCCTACACCTCTCTTTCACACTCTCTCTCTCTCTCTCTCTCTCTCACTCCCTCCTTTCCTCCTGGCCATTCATACTACTGAGAAGCCTGTGCGAGGGAGTTGTTCCTTGAGAAGACAAAGAAAAAGAACGAGAGGAAAACCAAGAAAAGAGGAAGAGATAGGAGGGGAAGAGAGATAAACAGAAGAGGTAGAATAATAGAAAGAAGAGGAAAAAGAGGAAGAGGGATTTCCCTTTAGACCTACAACATGCAGGACAGTGGGAAGCCCAAAGAGTGCACCCGGAGTAGCTGGAAAGGCCAGGGTACAGTCTGTGTGTGTTTGAATGTGTGTATTTGTAAAGATGTGCATTTAATGATGTTTTACCCAGGCTACATCTACTCACAGATGTGTTTTAAAGTGGTTAGGTTTCTGTGTTCATTTTTATTTGTTTGGTTTTTTATTCAAACTGCTGTGTGTATGTACGTTATTCTCTCTCTCTCTCTCTCTCTCTCTCTCTCTCTCTCTCTCTCTCTCTCTCTCTCTCTCTCACTCTCTGTGCGTGTGATTATTTGGCTTTTGGTTGTTTGAGGCCTTGACTCTGCTGGAGACTGCTTTTTTGCGATAACCGTCTCTCTCCACAGTTTCGGTCTTGTCTCACACTGTCTCCACTTGGCGAGACAAAGGGGAGGGTATTGTTAGTTGCTGTTTTGAGCAGGGGAGTGATCGCATAATGATTAGTGCCTGTGTAATTGTCAGTCATTTTGTGTGTGGCGTTATACTGTCATCGCTGTTACCTTCCTGTTTGACCAAAAGTGTTGATAAAGGACCTGGTTGTCATGGCGCCTTGAGCTGTTTTTGTGTGTAGTTGGTAGACTGGGGGGGGGGGGGTGAAACGGCAATGGATGAGGCTGTTGCTATAGCAACCAGGTCACACCCATCCTGATTACATCATTCCTATCCCCACCGACAGGCAGCCATGACACCTGACTAGGGAAGAGGCACAGAGAAAAAGCAACAGTGGGAGATTGAAAATGAGATTGCAGGGGTGGGGGCATGTGTGTGTGTGTGTGTGGGGGGGGGGGGGGGGGGGGAGATATGCCCCTTAAGGCTTTTCCCATGAAGCTGTGGTTGTTTATTTTATTGTTAATGTGTATGGTTGGAAGGGGGAGGAGAGTCTGTTTTTTCTCTGCAAATCTCTGACAAAGCCCCCGATGTAGTTTATTACTATACTACATCATGGGAGTCAGAGATTGTTCTTAGGCAGTTACGTCAGCCTTTTTTTTTTTGTCTTGTCATTTTTTTTCAATTTCTAAATTTATTTCTGATCATTTTAATCATTACGTGAAGCTAATGTCTTACGTAACATTGAATTTTCGTGCTCATTTCAATACTTATCACTAATTGCTGACCTGCAAAATGCCATACAAACACAAAACTGCAACGCAGACACACACTACTGCTGATACAAAGAGCCTATGAACAGAGGCTTTGCTCTCAGCATAGCTTGGTGGAATAAAGATGACTATGACATCACTGCCTCAAAAAGTGCTTTTCTATGTGGCTCTCAAACCTCTGGCCTCTTCTTTTCTCCAATGACTAAGACATACGTAAACACAAGCATGCACACCTACTCACACACCCCAGGGGTATACCCTGACATGTTTAGATTGACCCTTTTCTCCGGTAAAACGTGTGCACGCAGAAAATCAGATCGAAGAGATTTCCGGAAATTTGAACCAGGTTTTTTCGCCCCATGCAGTCGGTACTCTGGCACCGACAAGGCCAGGGGCTGGGACTTCCTCTCGGCTTTGATTCCATATCCTGTTTTTGTGAATCAGTGGTACGAGGACTCCCAAGAGGCTCTACGTTCTCACACCCCGACTCTCAATATTTTTTCAGAATCAATGGAGCTTAATTTTCCGTTTAAAATGGTTTTGAATTACAGTTACATTACTGGTTAGAACTTAAATAGACTGGGAATGTGAGTGAAATTGCTGTCACATCTTTCTATGTGATTCTCACAAGATTCTTTGAGTCTTACTCTGGCCATATATGTGTTTAACTATACCCTGGTGGTATGCTGCATAGCACACACTGGGAGCTTCCAGAGTTTGGGATCCATTTAATTTCAAAATCACCTGAGTTGAAAATGTATTGGCTCTGAAACCCTATTTGCTCAGTGCCTTTCTTCAGTGTTTCATGGTCACCACCTCAGGTCTTCCTCTACAGGAGCTGGTGAACACATGAGACATGAGAACCCATGAGAACTATGACATTATGAATGCGATTTTTTACATTGCTGCGTGTTTACGTGTTCGTTATTTACAGAGATTATGTAGTTATGCACATTCATGCTCGCTAGTTTAAAGGTTTGGGTTAAAAATAATTTTTAATGGAAAATCATGGATTGAAGGCTCACTTTTTAAAACTGTTCAATGTTTTGATGACATCTGAATCGCTGTTTGAGACGTAAAATAATCATATAGCTCTAGAACATTTAGTCCTTAAGATGCACCAAACCTGAGGTGCATCAGTAGACACAGGTTTAAAAAACAGAATATAGAATAGTTCATCTTTTTTGAGCCTTTGCATGTAGGAGTGACCCTTTACACTGGAAGTAAAAACAGTGTCACTAACGTTTTGGCGTAGCTGACCAGGGCCTATATTTACACATCGACATTTAAACTCTGTCACACACAATCACTGCTGTCTGTTTTAAAGCCCCCCATTCTATTTTAAGCTGTTCCTCTGAGCTCCCTCTCCCTCTCCCTCTCCCTCTCTCTCTCTCTCTCTCTCTCTCTCTCTCTCTCTCTCTCTCTCTCTCTCTCTCTCTGTATGTGTGTGTATGTGTGAGTGTGAGAATCTGTGTGAACGTGAAAAACCCATTTGTATGCAAAGATGGCAGGTTTGCCCCCCATGATTCAAATGTCTGGCTTTTGGCCTTTAGAAGCCGGTTGGGGTGTATGTACATGAGAAACAGAGCGAGGGAGAGAACTAAGAGCACTGTATCTATGGTAACTGCATCAGTGCCTCTTTCCCTATCTCAGACGCACAGTCATACACTGTGATACTGGCGAGTGCAGCTTTAAGGAAAGGAGGACTCCCTATTTACAGTGTGATATACTGATGGGTGTGCAGTAAAAACTTGTGAATTATTTAGACAGTGAAATGAATTCTCACAAGTCCTCCATAATGTATAGTAGACACAGAATCCTGTCCTCCATTTTGGATCAGATCTGGAGATTTTAGGTATGTAAGTGTCTTTGTTCGTAGCCTGTGCATTTGTCAGCGGGTATGCTCCCTCCTAAAGCCAGGGTATAAAAGCATTCAGCATGTGCTAGCGTGTGTGTGCTCATGATTAGCCAGCCAATGCTAGAGAGAGACTCCCCCCCTCCTTTGCTGTCAATGTGCTCTCTCTTTCTCTCTCTCTCTCTCTCTCTCCTTTTGTGTGAGGACGCAGCAGCTGCCTCTTTCTCTCTTGCTCTCTTTCTCTCTCTCCAGCCATGGGAGCTGCAGGTCAGTAACCCACACTGCTTGTACTGTTATCGTGCTGGTTTTAAAGGGTTATCTTTGTTGAGAAATAACGAGTTATGCTGTTGATCTTTCTGCATTTATGGCTATATGAAGGTGTATTAGCGTAGCACCGTCGTTAAGTTATATTTCCTGCCTTCAGCACACACTAGAGACCGGCTCTCTAAACAGGGGACGTTGTAAAGGGTATTATTGCTTTTTAGCAGTGAGTGTCTTTCTTTTACAGAGCGTCAGGGTGTTAAATAATTTGATAGGCTGGTGTATAGCTGCACCATGGAGCAGATGATCCGGGTCTGGATATCTCTTAGGAGAGGGGTTTTTTTTTTTTTTCAATCTGGGTTATAGCTTTAGGCAGTCAGGAGTTTCATGGGAAAGTTGAAATTGATACCGATTAACAACAGTGTCTCTCAGGGACACTGAAGTAGTGCATTAAGGCTGTTGAATATACTGCAGCCACCACCTGCATCAGGTGATGGTTATGGAGGGTTAATGCTGAGAGAGAAGCCTCACCCTCTTACTGGTTAGAGTGGGATTGGTTCTCTGCATCTTCAGATGCGCTACGATTCGAGGGGGGGGGGGGGGGGGGGGGCATGTGCTAGCGTGTGGTGTAAATATAAAATAAAAAGTGGCCGATATTTCTGCCCTCCTCTCCGTTCTAGCAGGTCTAAATATAGAGCAGCAGGAAGGCAAGCAGGACTTGAGGGAAAAAAACCCAGGAGACTAGACAGCCTATACACACACACACACACACACACACAGGATTAACCAGAATGTGATAGCAGTTCTTTGGATTGTATGCATTGTATGCCTTTTATTCTAAAAGAGAGACTGAAGCTGTCACAAATGGGCAAAATGAAATCTAGCCAGTGTTCCAGTTACCGTAGTTACTAATGGCAGGAGTTGTAAGACATTGGTTCTCATGGCAACAAGTTACCAAGACATCCCTTTTCTGCACCTCCGTGAGACTTTACCTGGATCGAGAACCTGGGTCTTCTTATTCATGTCTCCTCTCATTTACTTCACCACAACATAAAATAAAAGGTTAATAATTAGGTGTTTATTTTTAGCCACAGGCAAGTAGCACTGTGTCTTTGGTTGCTTGTACATGGTGAATTTCTTTCTTAGCTGAGCACAGGACCTCCTTGAAACCACATAAGAATGTGTTCTTTAGTTCAGTAACAGCAGCAGCTCAATATATGGAGTGAAGTGAATCGTAACTGAGCACTGAAGTTTCTCTCTGGAACAACAGCTGAGAGAGAGAGAGACAGAGACAGCTTTGGTCAGAGATCACTGAGCTGTGGTTTCTGTCTAGAACACATACACTTTGATACTTGTGCCTCACTCAGACACCCATGACTAAGAAGGGTATTTTCCTAAGACTTAATTTATCCTTTGCCTGGATAATCAGCACTACATATTTCTCATTTTTAGGGTTTAGTGACTTGTGTTTTTAAGATAATGTTACATGGATGGCTATTTGGTGGACTTAAATAGTATAGTGTGGTTTATGTTCCAAATATAGGACAAAGTGCTGAAGTCCAGTTTCTGTTTGGCTGTCCAATGGTCTCTTGTGTCGGCTAACTCCTCTAGAGAATCAATGCAAACTATTAATTGAAGTGAAAGGGGCAAGTTTTTCTATTACATAGATTAATGAATTACAGCACTTCTTTTTCATTACTTATCAATGATTATTCCAAATGTATGACTGAATTGCATAGTATATCATCAGCTCTTCACAGTTACATTGTCCACTCTGTTGATCAATATTTTACGTTCCCTTTGATGGTTATAACAAGAAACATTATGTACTGGTTGTAATGTTCATGTGAAATATGTCGAGACATTGTGTGGCCATGAGGCACTGGTGTGACGTGGTCACTATGAGCTGTTATCTCCAAACTGTGATTGCACAGCTATTTCTGCCACTCCTTCTTAACTGCTCGACAAATTTTTAACCCCATGTTCTGCCTGTGTGTATGTGTGTGTGTGTGTTAGGTAGTGTGTGTGTGTGTGTGTTAGGGGTGGAGGGGTTGTCTCTAGTCATAGAAGCCGAGTTGAGGACAAGTGCTGTGAGATCAAGGCAGCTGTTGACAGATAATCTCAACTCAAGGCTAAAATTCAGGCTTCATAAGTAAAAATGTGAATTATCAAGATGTGTTGTGAAATTTCAAAGAGTAGGCTCCTGCTGTCCTTCTTTGGATAAGAGTTTACTTCTTCAGAGTTGTGGCTGAGGGGGATTGTGTATGTGTGTGTGTGTGTGTTTCATTGGTCTGACACCAGTTCTCTCTCACTCCTATTAGCAATAGCACTGACATCCTTATTTCACTCTCTTCAGTCTCCCTGGCCTGCTTTTTCGATCTTTGGTTGACATACAGCAACACTGAGCTGGAGACTGAGTGTTGCCACTCTAAAAGCACCAGGATCTGACTGATTTCCCCCTTGTCCTGGCACATTTTTATAAATGTCTCTCTCACATTTACTACACAAAAAAATGTTGCCTCTCCTATTTGGAAGATCCACCCCTCACACCATGCTCTTCCATATTAGCACAGCTGTCAGGAACTTAAGTGGTGTACATTTTCGTACTCATATACAGGCATTAGCTTTAACCTTCTTTGGCACCCACAGGTTTAAAATGACTCGTTTATAAACCACAGGAATGGAAAGCTATGGATGCATCTGCGTGAGAATCACGTGTTATCAAAACCTCAACGTTCACTTCAGTCTCATCTTCATGTTTTCTCTTCATCCGTTTTTTTTCTTTTTTCTTTACTCTCTCTCTCTTCTCCTCTCTGCAGCGATAGATCTGCTGTACTGGCGGGACGTGAAGCAGTCAGGCCTGTTGTTCGGCAGCGTGCTCTTGCTCCTCTTCTCTCTGACCCAGTTCAGTGTGGTTAGCGTGGTGGCCTACCTGGCCCTGGCCGCCCTCTCCGCCACCATCAGCTTCAGGGTTTACAAGTCTGTGCTCCAAGCCGTGCAGAAAACCGACGAGGGCCACCCCTTCAAGTGAGTGTGTGTTCCCCTGCTGATCGTACAAATACCGCACACCATACGACAAGTTGTCATGCTGTCAAAATAATCATTTTCTTCCTCGTCTGCATGATGAAAGTTTGCTCTTGGAGGAGGATATTAGGGCCCGTGCTGGCAATTGAAATAGGGACCTGCTAACTCTCTCTGCTGTGTGTATGTGCATGTGGGTGTTTCTCTGTTTCTTTCAGGTCATATCTGGAAGTGGAGATTGCTCTGTCTCCAGAGCAGATCAGTAAATATGTGGATAAGGCTCAGCTCTATGTCAACTGTACTCTAAAAGAGCTACGCAGACTCTTCCTGGTACAAGACCTGGTTGACTCCATAAAGGTTAGTGCTACTCGACTAGCATGGAGAGGAGGGGCTATAGATACTCAATACGTTGTATCTCTGGGAACCTTTAGAGACATGTGGCATATGACAGTGGTTCTCAGCTCCAGTCCTGAGGGCCCCATGTCCTGCACGTCTTTGTTTTAACTCTTCATTATCACAGTTCATCACAGGTGTATCAGTCCTGAGCTCAGGACTGACACACCTGATTCCACTGATCACTTAATCATCAAGCCCTTGATTAGCTCAGTTAACCGTGATGATGAAGAATTAAAAGAAAGACGTGCAGGACTGGGGACCCTCAGGACTGGAGTTGAGAACCACTAGCATATGATAAGTTCCACATTTAATGTATGGATGAAGGATAATATGATACTTACCATTCAGAAAAATAAAAATAAAAATCAAATGTCATAAATTGTGTCAAGATGTTCAGATATCTGGATGAACAAATACGATTAATTAGATGTTACTCCTTGTCTTGAAATACTGCAATACTTAAGTGTGTGTGTGTGTGTGTGTGTTCAGTTTGCAGTGCTGATGTGGCTACTGACGTACGTGGGAGCTATATTCAATGGCCTGACTTTGCTCATTCTAGGTAAGGACCCCCTCACACTACCAGTGTACTGTCAACACTCCGCTATGAGTGCTAGGCATGTGCAACGTAAGACGCGTTTCATCCCTGTCTTTAGTCTAACATAAACAAGCCTTAAAAGGCATACTAAAAAAAAATGAATAAACACACACAACGGATATCACTCTTTTTTTCAGTGGATTATTTTGTGACTCTTAAAGGTCAGCGCAGGACCTTAAGGCATCAAAGAAAGATAAAGACGTTCAAACACATTTAATAAACAAGCATCACATGCTGTTCGCTCCTCGGTGTCTCCAAGACACAACTACAAGGGAAGACAAGTTACTGATATTTCTAAACTCTGTTTTTCTGCTTTCTGTTAATGCTGCAGTATTTCTTCCTTTGACCTTGCTGAAGATTGGACAAGTGCCCGAAAATATTACTGCGTCAACATTTTTTTTTTTTTTTTTTACGACGTGTTCGATTTTCTAGAAACAGAGAGTTTACTGCTGTGTATCTTTAGTATGTAAGCTGTGCTCCACTATGTAACAGACAAAGGTCAATGGTTAGCATACACATACACACTCAGAGAGCACCTCTCATTGGACCAGAGTGTCTCGACCACTGATCTGTTAGAAGAGCTGATGCAGATTGGCGGTGAATTGGCCATGTCAGTCTTTCCATGATAAACACTCTATAGTGTTCTATAATTAAGCACAGATGTTCCGTCAGATGTTAATTAAACATCTTTCCTCTCTCTCTCCTAGCTGTGGTCTCCATGTTCACCATGCCTGTGGTCTATGAGAAGTACCAGGTAAGGGCCAAACACAGATTCATGCCTCAGTCGGTCATCAGATTTGAGCACCGGTACTTAGACGAGCCTCTCTGTTGTTCTCCCTTTCTCAGACACAGATTGACCAGTACCTGGGGCTAGTCCGCACCCAAGTAAACTCAATCATGGGAAAGTAAGTATCCTGTAACACACTCTACTACACCATGCAAAATGTAAGAATGAATCTTAACCCTTTTCTGCTAAAAAAAACCAGCGCATTCCATAATTTCTGCCTCTTCGTTTCATTACGCCTGGGACGTTCCTGACTGAAGCTTTCAGTCCACGCTGTAAGAAACAACTGCAGTGAAATCATTTTGAATACAGTATAGGTTTAGACACACCACAGCTCAGGCCCTCCTACAGCACCTTACTGTACACTCTACTCTACGCTTTTGAAGAAATTCTCAAAGCCAGCAGAAAAAAAAAAAACCTTTTGAATTTCATTTGGGTTCCATGAAATGTGGAAAACAAACGTCATCTTATATTTAAAGATCCAGTCGTCTACTTATGCTATCGTGTCTTTGTGCTCACTCTGTAAAAAGTTCATTCTTTTAATGTCTTTGATTAACAGGATCAGGGAGAAAGTTCCAGGGGCCAAGCGAAAGGATGAGTAAACTCCCGGTTTATAGTGAGAAAACTACTGCATATACAAGTACTGAAAGACACCCCCCCAAACACAACGAGGGCCAAGATGTCAGCTTAAAGAACATAACGATTAAATAAAGTACGTCAGCAAAGCGGCATTCCCACAGAAAGCCAAAGCCGCCAATCAGTGGAGAGGCCACCAGCCCTTAAAACGCTACCACGCTAAAATCACTCGCATTAATTCACTAATATGTATATTGAGGTATAGGTCAATTATAGCTAAAAGGACATGAAATGCTTTTTTTTTTCTTTTTTTGCGTTGCTTTTGATTAAATGCATGAAGTCAAGTCTTGAGTAAAATTCTACTTGCTACCTTTACGATGCTTTCTGTTTCTTTTCCCGCTTTCTTTTTGCTGTGCTTTTGACTAACTGTAAAATGTGGCACAAAAAAAAAAAGAAGTTCTGCTTGCTTTGGTCTTTTTGCTGCCATTCTAACAAACTGCTTTATTGTCACATGAAGTCGCGGGCGGATGTACACCCAGTGTATACATACGTACATACATACATACAGATAAATATCCAGTCGAATCGTGGACTAATTTGTTTTTTCCTCCGTGTTTTTAAGCACAACATAATTTGATGATGTACTTAACTGTATGTGGTAATTGTAATTTTGCTTTTTGTAAGACTATAGAGAATTGGACACAAGCTCATGCTTATAGGTACAGCTCTGTTGTGTTGACTACTGTGAAAGATCTATACATTGACACTGCACAGTATCTGGATTGTTCTACTAAAACCTGTCCAACTTTGTACAATGTTCAGTGTAGTTCTTTTAAGTCGATGGACTCTTTAACTATTTGCACTTATGTATTTAATTGATGAATGAGACAATAAATGTTCCTTAATGTAAAGTGTTCCGCTCATTGTGTCCTAAGACAAAAAAGAAAAAAAAAAAAAGTTTAACAAAACATCTTGAAAAAGGCAAAATGCAACAGCGTCACTGGCCAATGTATGCTGCACAAAAAGCTAATGTAAATGTTAATACACAGTAACAGAGGGAAGTGGGTGTGACACAGAGAGAGCCGCTGCTATAGCGTGAAATAAAGACAAGTGTCTTAGGCCAGGTCCTCATGTCCTTGGCTGACCCTGTGGCTTGAAACATTTGGATGGGGTCTTTCCTCACCGCAGCTATTGCGAACGATGCACTATAAATACACCACAAAGCTCAACTACCACTAAAAATACACATCTCCCTCTGTCACGGACACCTTTTCATCTGGAGTTATTCGCAACCCCTCTCTCTCTCTCTCTGTCTATGCAGTGAGCATAAAAAAGGGATACATTTGTGTAACGCGCAAAGTATTTTGCCGTTTCGAGTATAACAGCTGATCACGGACTACGCAAGTGACATCCATTCCCGAACAGAGTAGTGACAATGAGAATTACTAATGTTTCGATTCAGGCTTGAAGGGTTTTGTTTTTTCTTCAAACCAGGTCTAAGCAAGTTGCAGAGGTACAGAGAGACTGTCAAAGAAGTCCAGCTCCAGTCAGACTTTGACAGAGGCCTCTGAGGACAAGGCTTTGTGTTAGATTACAGAATTGGGTCCAGAGGTGTGGTGCCTGCAGACTGGGCACCACAGTGGCAGTGTACTAATCTAGACTCTTTGTGGGCTGTAAACTGGAAATAAAACAGTTAAAGTGAAGCACGATATGCTTCTATGCTTTTTTACCAGGTCAGGTCTAGTCCGGAGCTCACCACAGTTCTGAAAAACTGTTTGAAATGCAAAACGTGAAAAAAAAAAAAACAGACAAAATGAGACTGTGCAGATATATACATGCTGATTCATCACTAATGGCTGGTATATACAAATAGAGTTACGCTGAAATTATATACTCTGAGTCAAACCAAAACAGAACTACATTATGGATAAAGGCAAGGGTGGGGGTGAAAATGGACACCGCATCTAAGACCATTCAGATTAGAGCAGTCAGAATGCATGGTTGCTATGTGACACAGAGTTGTTATGCCAACAGTGGAAACCAATATGTAACGCAGGAGGGAGTCAGGTAAGAGAACTGCAAAAACATTTGATAACCTTATCTGTGTTTAATCAGAAGAGCAAACAGAGGTTTTGTGTTGTAAAAAAAAAAAAAAAAAAATCTTTTATTTCCAACTTCAACAATGCCATCTGGTGGCTGGAGGCATAACAGCATTCTAACGATACCACAGGAAACAAAACAATCCAACAACCTCAAACACAGATTTAAAAAAAAAAAAAAAATTCCTAATACCTATATTGTCTCTCTAAACTACAGCTAAATGTCTTCTAAACACTGTGATTTGAGCAGTAACTCCTAGTTGTTCTTTAACCTTATCAAAAATAATCTGATGCCTCCACAGGCTGATACAGGGTAAAGTGCGTCGATGACAACAGCAATCTTCATTAATGTTATAATTAACATTTACCCGATGAAAATTAAACGGCCTTTTTCTTTTTCTAACATCCAACTACAAAAAGTGCAGATGCAACTGAAAGAACAAACATATCCAAGAGCCAGCTTCTCTCTCTCATATACTATGTACTGTGCTTTTACTCTCCCTCACTCATATGCTCGGCTGCGTGGGCTCAAAAGTTGTTAGTAATGCATTACTGAAGATTATTATTCTGTATAATGGTACAGTTCTCTTCATACAAGCAAAATCATGCATTATGGGAACAATGCATTTGTAATGCTGAATGAACACATTCTCTTATATGTCCAGGAGTGTGACAGGGTGCAGGATGAAACAAACATTTCTGCTCTTCCCATCAAACTTTTGTGGAACCTTCATTTGAAGAGATGGGTCAACCTGAGTCACACGCATAGACAAACACACACACACACACACATACACACACACACACACAAACACATTTAGTATTAATGTCAATCCACAGAAAGCTAAAATCCCAGAAAACACAAAAAAAGCACAAGCAATTCCAAAACTGCATAACTTATAAAGTTACAGGCAGTGTTTAGTTGTAATCAGTGAGGCAGAGTAATAATAATAATCTGCAAAGAATCACCTGGTTCCATTTTTTGGGATTCTCATGGAATGCAGGGATGCATTCTTTTCTGGGAGGAGACTTGGTGAACAGCCTGGAACAAATACAGTATATGTATATATACAAGTCTTTCAGTGCCATGCATAGCCTGTACCAGGCTGGTCTTTCATGAGATGTTGTGGGTTGAGCATTCTCATTAAGATTCCTGTTCTCAGCCAAGTTTAAAAATTCAGTTTATTTTTGCATGGCATTCACAACCTTCATGGACAAATTTTCCAGAGCCACCATTTCATGATAGAACTATGATAAGATTTTTTTTGCCTTCAGGCAAGCAACGTGTTTTACACTGCACGGTTCTCCAAAGCACCGCATTATCTACCATTACACGAGCTTAAATTTCCCATCATCCTCCAACCAGAGGTCAATTCTTCACAATTATAATTCACAAAAAAACTCTTTGTCAAGACTCCATATTCCATGTATCACAGAGTTACAACTGTTTGGACCAGGCGTCAGTTTGGTTGTTTGAATGACAGTTAAATTTATGAATTTATGTGAAATGAATGAATTGGGAAGGAGAAGTGAAAACGCACGCGATAAGAACATCGCCACAAATATCGATATCTAAACTTTCCTCTGGGCTTTTTTAAGCGGAGATTAGTGAAGAAACACCCTTAGTTTCGAGGTTACGGACAATCAGATGTGGCCTTCAGTGGGGCTCGTCTTTCAGCACGGGGTCTGCTGTGTCAGTGGAGAGGGGGGAGGGGGTAAACCTGAGAGGCGCGGGTGTACCTGATCAGGCGTTCGCGTGCATCCTCCTGCAGAGTCCTGATCCTCTCGGGCCCCAGGTGCAGAACGCCATTCGGCCCCTCGCACACCAACCTGTTGACAGCGGCTCTGAGAGCATTAATCTGACGGAAAAAGAGAGAAAGAAAAAGCAAGACAGAGTATTACACCACTTCATATGAAATACAGCGGGTGCACCTTATGAGTCCAATCGATTACAAATAAATGTAGATATAAATACTCCTTGTGTGTGTGTGTGTGTGTGTGTGTGTACACGTCCACAACTTCTATAAATTTGCATGAAGCTTCCATACACTTGTGAACAAACAGACTCGTGTGGCAGTCACCTCAGTGATGTCCTCCACGTCAAACGTGACGTCAAACGACAGCACGATGTCATGCTCTGGAAGCACAGGGTCACCGGTGCTGGGGTTCCAGCCCAGACCACAGAGGGCTCCCGTAAAACACGTCCTCTCCTCGTTCGTGCTGAGAACAGGGTTTGACAAACACCACACACATTAACAGTCTTTTCCGAACATGCTAGACCAGTTTATGACCTAGCAATCACAGCTTTCATGATTCAGAATGTATCAAAAAGTTCAAATGGTACAGTAAAGCCCAATTTATACTTCTGCGTCGAATCTACGGCCTACGCCGTAGCCTGACGCGCACCTCCCTAGAAATGTAACTACGCGTCGCTGCGAAGCGCGTCGAAACAGACCGCAACAACTGTGATTGGTCCGCTTGGTAGGATCACCCTCCTTCTGCTCAATCGGTTCAATGGTCGTACACACCATCTCCTCCGATGTCTTCTCTCTTTTCTGTGCTGCAGTTATTTCAGCAAAAGTAACTGCTGTTCAACATTTATTAGCTCCAACTCCAACAGGATCCACTCAGTTTCAGTCGCGACTGAAAATCTTCAGCAAACGGCGAACTGAACGCTCGTTATTTTGAGAGCTCCGTTTGTTTGTCCCCCAAAGAAACTAGTCTTTTAAACGCAAAACTTGTTTTACAGATATTGCTGTGCAATGACTAAATTCCAACTTTTTATTCAACATTACTCCATGGTTTGTAATGCACGAGGAAATCAACACGGTGGCATAGAAATCCCACTGCAAACGCAGAAGTATGAACGCTCACAATGGCGCAGGCCACGCGCGTAGGGCTACGTCGTAGGCTCCGCATAGAGCCCACGCAGAAGTATAAATCAGCCTTAAGAGACGGAAGAAGCTGTAATGATAAGTTTGCTGACTAATGAATATGCATCATTAGCATGATATGGATATGATATTCATAAAGTGACCTGGAGGTTTGTGGCGTGACTAATAAATGACTTTAGAGTGATGCTATTGCGCTTTGTCTCCATGGTAACCGATACCGTAACTCCATGACGGGAGTGAAGAGCATAGTGATGAGAGCAGGCAGACCAGGTATGTGAGGCATCAGTGTGGTCTCCTTTAGCATAAGTTTTGAACCTGCACACACATGCAAACACACACATGCACACAGTGACATTTCACCTGCTTATAAAGAAGGGAGGGGGTGTCATAGACAGAGACAACTCAGCATTACCAACAAGGAATAGCACAAGAACCAACATAGTGTGCTTATGCATATGTATGTATGTATGAATGTATGTATGTATGTATGAGACAGACATTTCACCTGAGGAGCTGAGAGACACAGATCCAGCCACCAGTAACCTCTCATATTTGTCCTGTGGATTCTCATTCACCAGTACAGAGTTAATGCTGTCTTTCTCTATAGCAACTGACCTGTAAACAAACAAATAAACAAATAAACAAACAAACAAAAACAATTCTGCTTAACACTGTCCCTTATATAAATCACAGTCTTAATTCATTCCACTCCCGTCCTGAGAAAACAGAGTACTTTGAGGAAAAACTTCATCATATTACATTTATTCAGTGATACTGAATACTTAAAACAATGTTTGAAATGCTTTAGAAAAAAAAAAAACACAGTATCCACAGCAGCTGTTCTGTAATTACACTTTGTCAATACATTTCAGCCAAACACTAATTCACCTGTACTGGGAGACACTAAACATGCTGTGGAACTTGACTCTGTGAGGACTCATAGGACCATGCACAGGAACCTAAGAGAATGTAGAACAAAACACAAATCAACAGTCATATCGCTCTTCTTCATATTTTAGGAACTGATGAGCACCTCCATCTGATCCTCTGGGTTCTTGTTTAACTGAATGCCATGAGCTCCCTTGTTAGTCTCTCTCTCGAGACAGGGAGTTTCAATACAGCATGGGTCATATTTTTGTCGTCTGTGAGATGAGCCGTGGTGAGGGGAATTATGGGTACCCTGATCTTGGGGGCGCTGTGACTGGTTCTGGAGAACGCCTCCAGGAGACTATTGATGACCCGTTTTTCCTCCTCTTTCTGGTTCTTCCAGGAACTGCTGGTGGAGTTGGGTGTATAAGTGCCATCTTGAAGGTCTTGGTACAGTGACATCAACACTCCATGACTCTGCTGTAAGCGCGCACACACACACACACACATGTACACATACAAGATGACATTCAAAAACAAAAAGTATTTGGAGCATAAAACAAGACATTTATAACCTCGTTACTATGACAGCAGCATTACCTGAGACTCAAAGCTCTCGGGAGCTTTACGGGCGTGGCCTTCCTGCACCATGATGTCGGCCAAGCTGACTTCGCCCGTATCCGTGGTGACGAAGAGGTCGACGTGCATCACACCGTGCAGGATGGAGTAGAGGGACACGATGAAGGTGTGCTGGGACGCTGAAGAAGGGTTCACCAACGTTATGAAACGGTTGCGGGCACGACTGCTCCACTGGTCTCCAAAAATCACAGACTGAGTCGACGGCCTCATCCCGGCGATGCGAAACTCCTGAGCCTGCGGGAGCCGGCGCATTGTCGTGTCACCAGCACCCACCGAGAACCAAGCTATAAAACTACAATTCCCAAGCACACAAACAGAAAGACTCCGACGCGGTACCTGAAAGGGCGGAGACAGCAGGTCAGCCGGAAGCTCCCTCAGACTGCTGCAAGGAACTCTGGAGCAATTCCCAAAATCCACAAAGATTACCTGCAAAAATGGAATGGTGCCATTTTATATTTTATGTCTGTGCCCCGAGGTTTTTCAATCTTCGATGAATCTAGTCCTCTCCATTATAGTTTATGGAAGATAACAGCATCCACAAGGGGTAAAACAGAGAATGTTCAAGTAAATGGGGGATATTTTATAAAGTACAAAAATAGGACACAGAATATTGTTGCAACCTTTTCCGTGTTTCATTCATTCTTTTGGTGGTATTTATTGCGATGTGTTGGTTGGTTTGATTCAGTGTGTTTTGAAGCGTATTAATCAAAACAAACAAACAAAAAAAAAAAAACCTAAAAACAAGACTACACATCCCACTCACCCACTCATCCCACTCACCCATCCCAATACACACACACACACACACACACACACACACACACAGAGTCCAAGCTGTGATCATGTTTCTATGATGGAACCTCTAAGAAACTGTGCTCTTGTATGTGTTTGTGCGTGTGCATATATGTCCTTACTTCCACCAGGTTTCCAAGCACATGCAGTATCTTGGCTCTGAAATAGTTGCCAGGCTCGTGGGTGTCGATGAAGGGGGCCAGGCACAAAAGGTTGGGGTACAGGGACTCTGGGACAGGATGCAGCTCCCGCATGTTAATGGCCGCCGTCAGCTGGGTCTGTTTCGCTATACTCGCCTCGTCGGCCTGGAAACCCCAGAAATGACCCACTTCCACCACCTGCAAAATGAAAGATGTCTTCATTCAGAGAGCTTATAAAAACGCCAGCAGAGCAGAAATACAGGACATGTTAATTCATGCACATTATCCATTTCAAAGACCCCGTGTAACAAATTGGAGGACTGGTTAAATCACCCATTCTTTCCACCACCGCTAAAAGCGTGATCCAAACAAAACAAAATCAAACCAGACCAAACCAAACCATTCTCAGTGGACTTCTTTAATACACATCTGCTGCTTCTGACCTCTGTGATGTTGACAATGAAGACTCTGTTCGTGGGCAGTTTCTCTGGGTCAACAGTACTGCTCAGAACTCCAACTGGGTACACAGAGTGGTTCTGAAAATCCACATTGACCCTGAAACGTAGAAGTAAGACCAAAAAAAAAAAAAAAACCCCACATCAGTCAGGTTGGAATGTGTCTCTGTCAAATCTTACTGTGACATTCAGCTTCTACCTCAGATCCCTCTGACATCTGACATGCTCTGATTCAATGAGATGTCAGCTGGACTTGAGTGACAAGTGCCAGCGTCCACTTGCATCAGGACAGACCATAAGACAGCTGTGCTCACACAGCAGAACATGCCCCATTCCAACCATGTAACCTAATCTAGCACTGAACTTCAGTCAACTCAGCTATACAAAAAACACCAGACAATTGCATCAGCTATGTGTTACGGAAAGCTGCTTTTTTTTTTTGTCGTTTTTAATTATTTTTATCCTGGGCCTGTCAGAGACTGTTTTTTGTGGTGTCAGAGTTTTGCTATCTGTGACCTGTTGGGGGCGTCTCTCCCAGACTATTCAGGACAGAGAGGCTGCTAGCCATGTGTTATACACGTTATGCTATGAAACTTGCTCCTGGTCACTGTTCCAGGTGTGTCACGGCTCATAAGTTGGACTGGTGTGTGAACTAAGAAGAGTTTTTCGTATCATACTGGTCATGTTTCCCCTGACACACTGACCGTATTGACTGACATAGTATGAGAACTTTATATGGAGTTGTAACAAACAGTTCAATCCACTCACTGTTGCCATATCTCACCTGAATTTTAAGGGGGAGATAAAACCTTCTGACATATGGGCTACTTAGAATTCTAACTCAGCTGGCAACTGAAACAATATGGGCCGATATGCCCAGAGGGTGAATTTCTGCTCTAACAGTATAACAAACATAAAACACTGACATCCTCAGGTGAGTCATATGCTCCCTTGTTAATGTGCAAATTGACTGTCTAAATCATTATGCCAACATGAAATGTGATAATGCGCTGCTTGTGTAATAACCGAAAATGTGTGGGAGGGGGTGTTTGTGAGACAGCGCGAGGGTTTGTACCGTGCATATCTCAGGTGGGTGACTGTCTTGTCCCCTGCTTTGGCCTCCACCTCATCTGTTCGATGCACGAGCAGGTGGAGAGGCAGCCTCTGCTGAGACAAGAGCAGGGCCAGAGAAACCTCCGGCAAAACGCCAGAGCCACGCGCCAACGTCCGGTAAAACTCAACATACGCCCTAAACAGAAAAGAAAAGCACAGGTTCGGCTCACAGAGGATGGACAGACACTCATCAAAGAAAATACAAGTTATTCAAATTTTGTTCAGTACTTTTATTTAACTTCAAAAGAATTATTGGTTCTATGCCAGGGGTGCCCAAATCCAGTCTTACACAGGCGGAGTTCTGTTTTCCTATCAACCAAACACTGTGGTCTCGCACTGGCTGACAGCAGATACAGTGTCTGCTACTTATGTTAAAATCACCCCCTGCTTAAGAAGTGAGGGCAACAAGTGGAGAGACTTCTTGTCACCCATGTTCATTACAGCCTTGTGGGAGAAATGATCACCTGGAACCATCAAAGGCGATGGATTTGACCTGGCCACACTGCCTGAACAGAGACTGCAGCTGCTTGTAGTACAGAAAAGCAAACTGAGGGAGATTCCGAACCTGCGGGGGGGGGGGGGGGGTGTCAAATAAGGATCATTTGAAATCGATTGACCCTAAGTTGTCCAGAAAACTTTCTATTTTGTCCACTAAATCCATGACACAATACCATTACGGTAGTTCTGGGATCGTGTCCTGAAAGCTCCTTGGATGCCATCTCTTCATCAATCTCTCCCTGAATGAAGTAGTTTGGGTAGAATGCTCCAGCAATGACAACCTAACAAAGAATGGTAGAAACATGCACAACAGGGAATAAGTACATCTGAGAGACTATAACAGAAATAACATTGTGTAAAACATTGCTTTTCTGCCAATAATCCCCTAATCTAGTAGTGTGTGTCCGGTTCATTATTTTAGGTTTTGTGTTATACTATATTGGAACACTTGATAACAAATAGGACCTGAATATTAGAGAGAAGCAGGATTTAGAGACTCAAAAAACATTTTCAAACCATCTTGGGAAGAGAACTGGGAAGATTAACTGTTCTTCACTCAGGAAACACATCAGTGAAAAAAATGAGAATTTAAGATATTCGCTTCTCAATCACACCTTCTTTTTTGCCTGTGACCAACTTTAAAGTGGACTTCATCTCTGCCCGTCATACTGTTGACAGAACAGTGGTAAATTCTCCATCTTTCTATCATGACAGGTTAGAGTAGTAATTTAAAGTTCCGATGGAATATTTCTTTTTTGTCACAATAGGAGGAGAAGTTTGGAAAAGATAAAACACTTCTGTGCATGGAGCAGTCTTTCATTATCAGAAGCTGACAAAGGCCTGTGTGTGGTGAGATTGCTTTTCTTCACTTACCTGCAGGATGAACCTCTGCTTGTTCACACTGGTGTAGTCCACTGGTGTAGAGCTCTCACTCACTTCCATGTTGAACTGGGACACACGCTTTTTCAAGTCCTCAAACAGCTCAGCCACCTACAGTTCAAAACAGTTTGATGAAGAAAGAGTTCTGTGTGTGTGTGTGTGTGTGTGTGTGTGCATGTGTGTGTGTCTAGCCTTTTACCTCTCTGATTCTTTTGATCTGAATGCAGTTCTCTTTGCCCCACTCTAGTTCGTCCTAAAATAAACAAACAAATAAATAAATACACATATCTTAGCAAACACATTTTGTACTCTTAATTTAGAAGCATTCCAGAGATTCACCACTTGGTTAGAACACTGCCACCCTCAAGTTACTGAATGTTCCAGATATGCATGCAGCTCTGGACAAAGATGACATCATAAATGTACAACACTGCACCAAAAACCAAGTCCCAGACTCACCTTTGGATGTCTCAGTTCCCCTTTACTCCTGGAAGTATGCCAAGCCTTAGGCACAAAGAAATAACACTTACATGCTCACAGTAAGATAAAGAAATTCTTAAATGAAAATTATCACAAATCTAGACACACCTGTTTCCAAACAACTACTCATACACGCACATTCACAACATTTTTACTTTATTCCCCTCCAGTCATGTTTAGCTGGTTTGAAGGAAACTAATAATAATCCGATTACCAGTCTCACATAGTGAAATGTACTTCCTTTTCATGTGTGCTCCATGACCCCAGAGCAGAGGGACAGAGTGACTGACAGCAATCAATTCATGTCACAGTATTGTCCCTATTAAGCAAGATCTTGTCTGTCTAAGCAAGGACCAAATCATTTGTTGACTGGGGACGAGACAGGGGAGTAGAGTGAGAACTAACATGAGGGAGTCTGTCATTAAATGCATGTTATCGGTCTCTGCTTACACTCCTACCTTGAATGCATTGACGAAGGCAACAGAGTCACTGGGGACACCTTGTGCAAACGTCAGCTTGCTCCTGTGTTGTCATATGGATGACATGAGAGACATGACACAGTATCACCTAACATGACAAATCACAGTAGAAACAACAGCAAGAAACAAACACTCCACAAATATCACACTGCAACGGAAGACATTACTGTAGTAACCCGCTCTGCGTTGGCAAGGCAAGAGAGGGTTAAAAAAAAAAAAAAAAAACCCTACTCACCGGTAGCCTGCCAGCTGCTGTAACGCCGGCATGGAGAAGAAACTCTTTAGAGAGAGAGCCGCAGCTGAAAGGGAGAGAGGAAGCATAATAGTCATACATTTTTCAAGACATGCTTAAGTCATAATGTTTTACAAAACACACCAAATCCATTCTCAGCAGTAGCATGGACATTTTTAAACAATGCTCTATGCACAAAACAGAAACATGTCGTATCAGATGCAGCCTTGTACACAGCTTAAATATATCAGTGAGTGAATCTATTTGTTTGAATTAAAATATTAGTTGTAGCACTGCACACAGATTACATACGTCAGTATATTAGCTTAAACAAACAGCTTTTGGGCATAGTTTACCCATACTGGTACATATGACTGTAGCTTCTTTTGCTAGCTCTGATTTAGCTTAAATGATCTGCTTTTATGGAGAGCTTGCCGATGATTAGGCACTCCTCCAAACAGCCAAAGACATGGCCCAAAACAACCATCTTCCCCAGGTAGAGGTCAACGGGCAGGTGAGCCAAAACACGACCCAGGAACGTCAAGTCTCCGTCAAAACGCTTCTCGCTGCTGCTCCGCACAGACAGGGCACCCATCTACACAACACACACACACACACACACAAACATCTCATCCAGAGCCAGTCAGTCAGTCCCAAAGACAAATCAGTTTGCCTTCAAAACTCACTTCCAACTCCCAATACATTCAGACAGTGAGAATGGGCATTATTAGGATCTTACTAATGCTACTTTCAGTGACAAAATGTCATTTTTCCCCCCACACTGCCAGCAGCACCATTCCCTGGGCTAGGCTACAGCACACTGTATAGCAGACTATGCCATACGTATGGTAGCTAAGGTAAGGGAGCCAATATCTAACTAGTTAACTGTGACTGGTGTAGTATGCTTGTATAATGAACATAACCAGTGTAAGGAAATGAAGTGTGGGAAATGCATATTTTGAAGGGCTTTTGAAAGTGAACTGGCCAAAAGGAAACAAAAGGAGCAATGAATTCTATGAACTGAACAAACATCTGAAGGAATTTATCCCTAAACTTGATTTCACATCTGGTGTTTACCATACAAAAATATTAACTAAATCCTTACAATTATAATTTGGAGATTCAAAATGAGTATCTCTCTATTAACCAGTGCCCAGGTTTACTGAACATACCATCCATATCCAACACACACACACACACACACACACACACACACACACACACACACACACACACACACACACGATGCACCACCTCCTTCAGCTGTAGGACAGTTCTCTCAATGTCGTTGAGATTTGGGGGAGAGAGGGCACTCGACAGGAGAGAACGAGGGTCCCCCATATCCAGCAACTTCACCTTCAACATGATACTGGCCAGTGGGGAACGCTGGACACACACACACACACAAAAGCATGCACAGTTACACTCTGAACGAACAAACGGGATCACACTGCAAATACAAAACAGTACATGTGGGCTTGTGCTAATAATAAGCTTTATAAAGTACACTCTGTGTCCTCTCTAGGTTTTCATCTAAAATCTTAACCTCCTTCACACGGATTCTGAGGCAAGGACGAAGAGACGGGAGAAAATAATGCAGATCTCAGAACAAGGATTCTTACCAGCATTTCAGGAATGACATAATCTGGGATTTCATTCTTCCAGAATTCTTTAGTCACCAGGCGATAACAGTAACCTTTAGACACCCGGCCAGCACGTCCTGAGAGGGCGCGGTAAAAAAAAAAAGAAAATAAAGATAGAAAACAGAAAAAGTTCAAGTATCACACGTCAGATGTGAGTTAAGTTACTAGTTGTGGGGTCACCTCAGCGGATAAAGTACTGCAGCTCTAAAACCTTCTCTACAAGTCTGAGAACACTGTAACTCTGTTAAGGACTTCACCTCTCCGCTGGTTACTGCTGGTCTTGGATGCCCATGTCAGACAGAGGGACTGGTAATTTGTCTCTTTGTCACAGACCAGGTGTCGTGCCAGGCAGAAGTCAATTACTGTTAAACACAAATCCATTTCATGAACAATACGTCCATGCCGTAGTCTGTCCTTTCAATACACAAATTTATTTTATATGAAAAAGAGGCTTTGCGTTGACGAGTCACACAGACAGATGAGCCTGTTGGATTTAAAGCTGCCTGCCATACAAGCTGGAGTCAAAGCTCAGTTTTAGTCTAAGTTTAATCTAGACTTCTTGACAGACACCATTCGCTGTCACCATCATTACCAATCAAATGTGCATCAAACTACTTCAAGACACTTGTATAAACATTTTTTGGACAGTGTAATTTATCTCTACTGCAACAGCTGTTGTAACAGCATCAAAATCGATTTATCTCAAGTCTAAATTATCCAAGATATTTGTCAGAAGGAACATTTAAAGACTTCAACATTTTGACAGGGTGAGAGACAACTAAATCTTCTATTTATGACAGAAATCATCCATGACAGAATTTCACCTATATTTAACACTTTATAAAGCAATATGTGAAAAAGACCACTAAAAAACTGTCTCACCATACTTCACATCAGGCACTGTGACAGAGCTCTCTGCTATGTTAGTGGAAAGGATGATCTGTGGATATATAAAAGAAAAGACACACTCCGTTTGAGCGAAAGCAAAGGTTCACTTAAAAAACAACTGTTCTTTGAACGCTGTTCTCAACATTTTTATTCTCTCTCATGTGAATCTCTCAAAATAATAATAGCAGGGTTTGTTTTTTTCTTTCAATTTCCTTTTTCATTCCACAAACTTGATCTTTACACTGCTACTCTGGGTTGAATGCTCAGATGCAGAGGTAGACCACACTAGAAGTGATACACAGATGATTACGGCATCGGCTAGTTTGTCTGACTGAAAATGGAACTCTCTTCCTTGGTTCTGACTTAACGAGTGAAGGCTTCCCAAACAATATGACATCAAATTACAACTGGAGGACTGTAAACGGCAGTGTGCTGTAATTTTACAAACTTTACAGGATGTTTAATGTTTTAGTTCTTATGGTACAGGTTTTACTCCACGTCACCTTCCTGTATCCAGGCACTGGCACCAGGAAAACCCCGTTTTGCTCCTCTAAGGTGACTGAGGAGTGGAGGGGGTACACCTGCAGTCTGAGAATGCACCACAAACACCGACAAAAAACAAAGAAACTGGTGAACAGATGAAGAGAAAACAGACAACAAAGACAACACACGCACACACATACACACACACAAACACACACTTCTAATTAATGACACACTAACCTCTTGCGTACAAGCTTAGAGAGAGCTTCCTGCATGAACTGGATCTCAGCGAGACCAGGTAGGAAAACCAGCACACTTCCCCTCTCAGGCAAAGACAAGGCCTCCTCCTTCTCAGCCCGCCCACTGAAAACACACTCACACACTCATCTTCTGAACATGGGGGGAGGGGGGGGGGCAAGGATGAGGGTTGCTGATTCATACCATGACCTCTGACCTTTGATCTTTGGTCTCCATTTCATCGAAGCTCTGTATAAGACTGACTGCCACATTGTACATTTCGGAATTGATGCGAGGTTCGGCACTCTGGAGAGCCTCCACCTGACACAGGACGATCATTATCATGACAGTCGTAATCGTGCAATACCTGTTGTTTCCATTATTGCTACATCAGTCATCAGTCTTGTTGCGTTGTCATGGGCGAAAGTCTACTTGAATAGTCATTAAGAGTCTTACTCTAAAGGGTAAGATGCTTTTCAAGTCATCCAGATAGAATTCATCTACAGTGTAGGTTGTTCCTTCCACCTCGAACACGTATGCAGGATTCATCTGGCTACGGACCGGCGTTCCAAAATACTCCGCAAATTCCTTACAATTGATTGTGGCTGACATTAGGATGACCTGGAGTAGAGGGAGAGAAAAAAGGTGAGTTTTGGACCCTGTGTGTATGTCAGGGTTTCCGTTAGCCTGTAATTCAAAAAGTCCGGTAATAATACTCATATAAACCGTCGCTATAACGAAGGCTATCCCTAAACAGGACATTTGGGGTTTGACAGCAAAACAGCCTGGAGGAGGAGAGAGTGACGCGGCTTATGCGCGTTGCCAGGTGCAAAGACACACTGGAGATATTTGATATATGTTTGCCACAACGAAAAAGAAGGAGAAAATAAAATGCTACCTGGTAGCCTATAGGCTACATTTGATATGCCATTTAGGCCTAGCGTTTTTTTTAAACAGGCTACAGATGTTACAGATTACAGATGTTTCGCAATAGCCTACATGTTTAGCGGCTAATGTTGAGGTTTTGCTCAATCGTTACTGTTCGTTTTAATTAATCATTGCTGTTCATTAAGGAGTCAAACTGATTTGAAATCATCATTCTTTCGTCCATCTAGGTGTACATTATATTCACATTAGTAGACCGTTATTGAAACATGACCGGTAAGTTTGTCCGGTAAAATAAATTCTTTCCAGACACCGGACCGGCAAGAAAAAATCCTAGCGGAAACCCTGGTGTATGTGTGTGTGTGTGTGTCTCTATGTGTACCTTGACATAGCGGGAATTTGAGTGCAAAAGCTTTCTGACAACCAAGAGGAGGAAGTCCAGCTCTTCTGTCCTCTCATGAACCTGAACATAAAACACAAGTCACTCCAGAAACATGGCCTTGCTTCAGGGGAGGGGGCATTTTTGGCTGTGCACTTCTGTGATGTGTACAACCTCGTCTATAAAGATGTGGGAGTACTCTGTCAGACTCTTTGCTCCCACCAGTTTCTGCAACAGTACCCCAGTGGTCATGTAGATCAGCCTCGTATGCACTGTTGCCATCTTCTCCAGTCCCACCTGAGAACACACACACACACAATTTTTTTTTCTTTTTTGTGAAATGCACTGTATTGCTGTATTTGTGTGTGTGCGTGTGCGTGTGTGCATGTTTGCGTGTGTGTTAGCTGGATGCACTCAAATCCTTTTTCCCTCAGAAAAACAGTTGTCAGAAGACATTTCTGTACCACCCTTCAGAGAAACATTCCCCTCCAGCCTGGGCCACCCAGACTCTCATCTCTCCCTCTGCAGGAGGCTTTTTGTGCTTTTTACTGTCAAATAAATCCCAGGACTGAACAAATGTGCTATAACACCGTTAGCTACAGTGATTATTTCTCCACCAAATAATAGTGCAGTTAGCCATCATGTGTGTCCTACTGTTCACCTGCACACCCCTAAAATCTCCTTTGCATTTGACAGATTAAGTCAACATTAACTTCATAGTCTACTGATAAGTCTTTTTTTTTTTTTAAATATCTAACTGGATAACTTTAGAGAGTTTGGTACTGCAGCTTCACATTAACATATGCACACAAAAAACCCCCCAAAAAAACAGTCCTCTATGGAGGTATTTGACATAACTAAAAAAGGCAAACTCTATTCGAGAAATACTACGCCCTCCTGATCACATCCTTCTTTGATCTCCGAGATGTGCCTTTGGCTGTTTAGAATTTTGCTTTTGCTTGAAGATTCATTTCCTAAGCATTCTCGATTAAATGTTACATACGATCAAAGGTTTACCATCAGAGAAAGATCTCAGTCGATACCATGACACAGGCGGTCTTTGAAATGCCTCTGCCGAATGAGTAGGAATGACGAACAGTCAGTCATAAGGAGTGGTATTCCATCCTGTACCTGGTATCCCACTAGACTGCCAAGGGTGCACTTGCGTTCTTTGGCAACCCAGCGTGCGATGCTGGAGGCTCCGATCTTGCGCGGCTGCGTCACCACTAGGTTGCAGGGAGCGTTTCTCTCATTGTAGTAGTCCAGTATGAACTGAGGCAGCAGGGTGGTCTTACCGCTGCCTGTGGCCCCACGGATTATCACCACAGAGTTATTCTCTATGAGGGAGATCAACTGGAGGAACACACACACACACACACACAAACACACAAAATGATACCTATTATTTTATTACTGATGTATGGAAAAGCAGCCCAGCATTCAAACATGTTGCTGCTAGGAGACTCATGCTTCACAAACAGAGACAACTTGCTGCACAAATGACATTAAATTGTTATTGTCTCATGACGTGACGATTCTTTGTGTAACTGTCTTTAAAGACATTGTATCTTGAGACCATCTTGCTTGAGTGTGGAACATTCTAGTAGGAAGTTAAACGCGTTTAAAAGATGGCTGTTTAATTTGTTTGTTTGCATAGGTTTGAGTGAGGACAGATACTGGTGCAACAACTGTCTGTCAAAATCTCCAGATGGATGGGACATTTTATACACAGAAGAACAAACGGTATCTTTTATTACTGGTCTTCTAAGACAGATTAGGTTTCAAAAGACTGTAATTTATCTTAACAGAACAAAACAATATTCAAAAAATTAATCAGAAAAATCATGTTGCCAATTTCATGAACAGGAGAGAGTTATCAAAACAGACTCATAGCTCATCAAGAGTGTCCATCTCCTCGATAACACAAGCAAGGCAGTAGTTTTGGTTCTTCAACATGACCTTAAGTTGTCTTTCACAATGAGCAACTCTATGTCTTACTGTGTGTGTGTGGGTGTGTGTGTGTACGTGCATGTGCACATACAGTGTGCTTTCTTACCTCTTGTCGGTTTTTGGTGATTGGAAGAGCTGGATACTCATAGTAGGCCAGTGTCGGAGGGGTGTCTGGAACTAAAGTACAAAAAAATTGAGCCAAATCCACATAAAAAATAGGACAGTTAAGAGTAGAATCACAGTTCCCATAAGTAGATCCAAACTGAATGGCCTTCAGAATCATGAGGTGAAAACTAACCACAGTAGTCATGATTAACCAAGTTGGTTTTCACTGGCCTGCACTATCAAATAACTTTCACATAATCAGTCAGTTTGTTTCTAATCCCGGTGGACACCCTGGGACACTTGTCTGGTGATGACTCACTGGTCAGGAGGGCGGCCTTCCTGCTCCTGATCCCTCCATCTGACGAATCTTTCTCTGGACTGCCTCTCTCTGCTGGGGTTTTCACAGGGCTGGACACACACACACGCACAGCACACAGCAAGGGCTTAGTCAGCAAGACAATCAGTTTACAGAGTAAAGAAATAAGACTCTAACTTTTATCTGGCCATTCATTCATTTACTTTTAAATTTATAAGGAGCGGCAGCTTGGCTCACGTCAGCACTAGGTAGCATCTTTCAGAGTTATTTTAATAAGAGTTTGTCTATCAAAGGCAGTTATGTTGTATTAAATTGTCTCTTGAGGTCATCACAAACATTCAAAACTCTTTCAAAGTGCATTACCTTTCCGAAATTAAAAACGCGCAAAGAATCCTGTAAAAATGCATAACGGCAACGAGCACATTTTTAAAAATGAAACATTTCAGTAAAGACTTGCCCAGTGGCTTGGTGCCTTGAGGCATTGTTTGAAGATGCACAGACACATCCCATACCCATGAGTCACGGCTCAAATCCCTGCACCGTCACCCTCGAACAACTGTGGTCAGGACTTTACATGACTGAACATGACTGTCCACGTTCCCAAGGTTGGGGTGAGTTTTTAGATTTAAGCAAGGTCTTTCTCTGTTGACAGCTTTGTTTCCAGTGTATTCCAGTGCAACATTTTTGGCCTTTTTTTTTTTGTAGATGTCTCAGTATTTCAAAGGTAACAATACAAGTAATATACATATCTTTACATGGTCACAGCTGCTCAGAAAAAAAAAAAATAGTGACATTGCTTTCCCAAAAAAGTGTCACATTCACAAACTCAGTAACATCAATGCAACACTGGTTTAAAAAAAATGGGGGAAAAAAACTGCCTTACGGTAGACAGAATACACAGTGAGGTGGGGGTTCATTTTAATAAGGAAAGTCCAGTATGCAGTTCTGTACATCTAAAAACCTGACTGTGTTTTGGAGAAATGAACATCTCCAGATCCAACACAAGACTGTACATAAACACCAGCAGGGCTTTTCAAGGATCATAAAGAAACATTCCCAATGGCACAAAGCTGTTCCTCTGAACAATGACCATGATCCTGTCAAGGTGCAAGCTATGCCACTATTACCATTCCTTCTTTTGCAGGAGGATGAAACACACTTTACAGAAACACTGTGTGTGTGCGCGTGTGTGTGAGGTCATATAAGGAAATGCATTGCGACAGCGAGAGGATAATCTCGAGAACGTAGCCATGAGTGCATGCGTGCATTTGTCTGTGCCTGTTATGGTCTATTTGATGCTGCTTGTCCTTATAATATCTAGGCTAAGCTCTGAGCCACATGTTACACAAACACAGACCAATGCCCACACACACACGCGCACACACACACACACACACACACACGCATGCACACTCACAGGGTCCCTCCTGTAATGGCCGGAAATTTTGTCTTTTTCACATGTGCGGACCTGAGCAGCTCACACAGAAATAGAGCTGTTTGGAGGGAAAAAAAAAGAAAAAAAAAAGACAATTCATTCTCACTAAAAATAGAATCAGCTAAACCTACCCTACAGTGAGAAAGTAGGTGACCTTTACGTAAGCCTGGTGGAAGATTGCTTAATATTGACGTGGTTAAAATATTTTTTCAGGAGTTTGAAAATTGTGCCGTCTCTCGAAGATCCCTTTTATCAGCCATCCTCTTTGATTTTTCTCCATCTCTCTCTCTTTCCATTTGGCTGTTCAAATCAGGCCTCAAATGTTCTGTCTCGCACCCTTACTGTCTCTCTCTCTCTCTCTGACCCACCTCCCCACTAGCAAAGCAGAGTGAGATGACAGCCCTGAGTTAGGCAGCTGGAGAGGCAGGGATCAGAGAAACAAGAGGAACAACAAAAACTAGAAAGAGAGGAAGGCAGAAGAGGGAAGAACAGAAAAGGAGGGCACAGACGTCAGCCACATTAGCATAAGCCCAGAGAGAGAGAGAGAGAGAGAGAGAGAGAGAGAGAGAGAGAGAGAGAGAGCGAGAGAGAGAGAGAGAGAGAGAGGGGGGAATAAACAGAGCAGAGAAAGAGCCAAAAGCCACGAGGGTGGGAATGAGTGCAGAGAGACAGATCATCGGAACATGAATACGTGTGAGGACAAAACTAGTTTAAAACAAGACCGTTTCCACACTTCTACGTCGAAGATTCGAAGTTCCAAGACCGCGGATGGGAACTATTAAATATGGAGAGATTTCGCACAGTGTAGCACTGATCAGACAGTTGTAAGACAGAGTAAAATAAAACAAAACAAAAATTAAAAAAAAATAAAAAACGGCACGGAGAGGAGCAGAAGTATGTTGGTAAAACTGAGGAGAGAAAGGCATCAATGCTTAAAAAGAAACCAGGAGTAATCCAGACCCGTCTTCTGCTCCAGCGAATGAATGAGAGATGTTCTGCCGTGGGTGAGAAGATAACGTAACGTATCGACGCTGGCCGCAATGATCGCTCACACTACTGCTGATAAACCCACAGAACAACACACACTTTCTCTCTAAGACTTGAATGCTGTGAGTACTTCAGTCATAATCTGGGTAAGCGGTTGCTTTCATCATTGATAACATGTTATGGAAAAAGAAATCCTCATTTTTTTTTCTAAAATGACAACGAAAATGTCAATGAAAATGTTTTTAAAGCTATTTATTTATGCTTGCTAGTGTACGACTGAGGGTTCTCGTCCAAACTGAGACAACGCGTGTTTCTCTGTTCTGAATCTGTGAGTCAGTACATGTGCGTATGTGTGTGTGTGTGTGAGTCTGTGTAAGCGTGGTCCTTCAAGTTTGAACCACAGGTGTGAGCCAAAAGGAAAGCTGTTTGTTCTCATATTTCACTCCTGTCTATGTGTGATCCCAAAATAAGCAAAGGATATCAATACTGCATACCTGAGAACAATCAGTGTAGAACAGAAATTAACATATTCACTCCAATGCTTCACCATTGCATAAATGCACTTCTGAGGTTTAGACGACTATTTTCTATTCAAATACTTTTTTCTCCTTAATTTGTGAATTTTCAGTTATTTCAGCCATCTTCCCTACAGCTTCACTGAGTTAACACTGTCAAGTACTGTGAACAGATGGAGCAGATGCAACGACCCTCTATATTAAAATCCATTTTTTGAGATCGGATTATCACCGGCAACATTCAGGTCACCACGGAAACAGGACAAACTCCTGCATTCGCGACTAAACTAACTCAATCAAAATCCATTCCATTCCATCAGCCAAAGAAATTGGTAGATTCACACAAAATACAAACGGCATCAGTTAATATTCTCTGGTGTGTGTTCTGTAAAAACAAGAGAATTCAAAACTACATCTAAAATAAATAAATAAATAAATAAAAGATCTCATATATCATCCTATAAGAGTTTTTTTTTTCTTTTGTTAAGTGTCCCTCAACCATAAAGTTTTAAAAATGCTCTCATAACTGTTTAACATGTCATCATATGTCTATATGAATAATGGAGTGGAGGGCTTTGGCTGACAGAACACCAGGGCTAAGCCATCTCAGCACTCAGCTACACGCTCTGACCTAGATTAGCAACATCGCCCCATACACAGCCTGCCGCCGAAAAAATCCTGACAGCATGTGCGTATGTGTGCGGACACATGTGCGTAGCCAGCAGGGACAACAGATTCCTGTCTAGCAGGGTAAAGAATGAAATACCCAGATTGTGTCTGTGTGACGCCTGGGGGGGGTATTAAAAAAACCCGTCAACATACCGCGAGGTACTCACAAAGACTCACAAAAAACGGCTCCTTTATCTTTGTTACCAGCTTTTGATTCATCAGTTTTACAATAATTGAAAAATAAGGGGACAACGTGAGTATTTTTGGCCATATTCACAGGAACAGGTGTGCCTGTACTCGTTATGATGGATCACATGAGGCTGAAGCTGTTTTTCAATAAAAACATATTTCGACAGCAAAAGGAATTTTTTTTTTCCTCCTTTTAATTTTAGCACTTTGGTCAGAATGTATCCTTCAATGTGCGTTTGTTCTTCTTGTTCTCTCTTCTTAAACCCAGCGTCTCTCAGTTCTCCCATCATGCCTCTGTTCAGCTGGATGAGATGGACACGCGGCAAATTACAAGAGCCCAGACATGAGGAGGTCTCCCAAAAATCACCGACGGTCAAAACCTCCGTCGCCGTGGCACCAGGAGGCACGCTGATGCAAGAGCTGCTCCAGCACGTGGAGGAGCACGAGCGTGTATCTCGACAATACCCTACTATACACTCAGACAGCACACCTGGGCATCAGACACTGTACCCCCAGATACAGTCACTGATGCCAACCTCCGAGAGGAGACAGCTCGAACTACTGTGTGCACAGATTCATCCAACCCAGACTGCAACAATACTGTGCAGGTAAACACACACACACACACACACACACACACAGACAGACATGAACATTTGCTTCTGGTTGGAGACTACAGGAAGAACTGTGTGCACAGTAATAAACACATTGAGATAACAGAGGGTCATTGAACCACAAACCACGTTCTTCATGCCCTAATCATCATCAGGGGACACGACTGGGACCAATCAGATGCTGGAAACTATTTTTACCGCATATGTCAATCCTGTGTAATTAAAGCATCTGAGATGGTGGGTGTCAAAATACACTTTTCTGCATGAATGGAATGGCTCCAAAGAGAGAAAGAGAGAACAAAAGGGGAGAGAGGGGGAAAGAGACAGAGAGATGGAGAGAAAGAGCGATAAAGCAATGGAGAAAGCGAGAGCGAGAGAGGGGGGTGTGCAGTGGTGCAGACAGCGAAAAATTCCTGCGTGAATAATCTGTGGGCATAACACTCTTCCACAATGGTGAACATCAGTCCTGTCAAAGTAATAACTCACGCTCCACCAACTGCTGCACAGAGAAATCACTGATAAAACCATACACAGCGCACCAAGACATCCTGCGGTACTAGACGGGACTCTTTGTTGTGCTAATTAACATTATAAATGAAAATGATATTATCTCCAAATGATTCTGGAGGGAAAACTAGGACAAGTGTGTGTTTGTGGGGGTGTGGGGACTAGGAAGTGGCTATGTGGTGTGGGATCACATGTTGTAAGATGACAGGAACATGGTTCTTTCCCTCGAACTGGAGCAAACCTTGCAGCTTTTATTGATGAATTTTAATTAACGTAATCCAGGTCTTTTCTCTATTTATTGCTTGGAAATCTGACACTCTCTGTCTTTCTCACATCTGTCTCTCTCTCTCTCTCTCTCTCTCTCAGGTTTCGTGAGGTGCTGGCCAGTAACACGATCCTACCCTGGCAGCTGGTATCAGTCTTTAAGCAAGTCTTGACAGATTTCCTGGAGAAGGAGGGAGGAGAAGGTGAGCAGAGGGAAGATGAGGAGACAAACCGACATAGCTCTCTTCAGCGTCCTTCACTACGGCAGTCCATCGAAGTCTGGGCAAACCAATGCCAGACGAAACAGGGATTTGTTATGTTGACCACACCCGACGGCGGAGAGGCCCAAAGAGAAGAGATCCCCACAATCTCTCGTTATGTGGACTGTGCCACGCATGACCCTGCTCCTGGCTCTGTTCACAGAGACCGCAATCTGCCCTACTACTACTCTACCATAGCCCATTCTGACTACTGTTCACGCCTATGACGGCTGGTGACCAGGACCAACAGAATTCATCTTTAGATGCTGAAGAAACCAAACTATAGTGTATTACTAGAAAACGATGAAGTAGTCAAAGAAAAGTAGGAAGACAGAAAATCTCCATAAAAAAAGCACCAGATTTCCATGACTTGAGACCAAATGTCTTTGAGCTTTAATATTCCCTCAGAACATTGAACTGATGCAGTATAATTAGACCCTGGCGAAACAATAGAGAGTTTCGAGAAGAATTGATTCTACAGTATACTTTCCTCAAACACATATCCAATGGTTGAGGGCAACACTGTTGCTTTTATTGTTCAAAAGGAACTCAATGAAGATAAATCTTCTCGAGTAAACGGAGGAACTGAATACATCTGTACTCTGAACAGTTAAAATATGACTCGGACAGAGAAGATTCTTTAAGATGGTATCTCAATGGATCTGAGCAGTCCATCGCTAAAGATGCAAAAATCTCAGTTAGTGTTACAGAAACCAAGAACAATAATGTTCTTTTTTTCTGAGCCATCTTTCAGAAAATGTGTGGGGGGTTTTTTCTAGCTTTGTGAAAGATGTGACACTGGGTGAGAAACACGTTCTACCAGAGAAAACGTCTAGCTACATGTTTTTCACTTTAAAAAAAATGAGAAGGGCAATCAGATTGTAAAGTTCATGTGGAAAGTCACCCTTTTTGATATATGGGCTCATTGCAACACTTCTTTTTGGTGTTAGGTGGTACCTCAGGCAGGGTTTTCTTTTTTCAAAAACACCCCTTTACCATAGCATAATAAAATATTAACTTGGTAAACTTTTTAAGTACACCATTTTTATTATCTGCATTTGTTATGTGCAGGGTTAGGTTAAAATTCATACTGATATTTGCTAAATACTTCAATTCGGCCTGTCAAATATCAGCAACGAGCTGATATCAAACATGAACATCTTTACACAAGAATATGCAGCCATCTAAACATTCTAATTTCACTAATCTAAGTAACCGAAATAACTAAAGAAATCCATGCAATAAGAAACAGAATATTGTGATAAAGGGTGCGAATAAAAGTGCTGCTACTGTGGTTTGATATGTTTAAGGAGAATTTTGTCAGTTCAGTAATTGGTGATGTAGATCAAGATCGTGATGCTATATTGCTACTTGGCAAAATCCATAATTTGCATTAATGCTATATGTCTAAATGTTCAATTTTTGAACTTCAAAAACAAATTTTCTCACCTCAACTTAAAGACAGAAGTGCTGCCTAACCCTCCGAAGCACCAAAATAGTCATATTATGACAGTGCCACCTCGCTGACAGGTAGTGGTGTGGTCACGTTAGGTCAGAGCGCGAGAGACACACAAAGGCTTGTCATAACATGACAGTCGCTGTTAACGGGGTCAACACACTCCCCGGAGCTAGCTCACATCATTTTAATGCAAGGGTCAACGAGCTTTTCACAAAAAAGAGACAAACGAAAGGAAATATACAGGTGTTTCTTTTTTTTCTCAAATTAAGTTTATTCTGAGGAGCTGCCATGTGTGCACTAACTTTAGAATAACGGTTTAGAATAAATTCGTAGGACGCGTGATGGCACTGACTCTGTTAGATGTCCCAAGATGTGCACTACTGCAGAACTTACTAAAAAGTACACCGTGTCCTTGTAATATTTAGAAATCTATGTGTAGGTTATTGATCAGTAGGATCTGTCTGAGCAAAATCGATAGGGAACATCTCAAAAGTAGTGGACTGCATTGAAAAATGGAACTAACACGCAGGCTAATTCTTACTCGCCAAACCCTGCGGTCATTTATAACAGACATCCGGCAAATACACTTGCAATATATTCTGATGAAATGCATACCACACATACTAAAGCAAGCAAATACACTACCTAACATTTATTTTAAACTTCTAAATATTTATCAGCCGTATAAAGTCTCGAAGAGAGCCACGTGCAGCTGACTTCGCAAGTGTATTTGTTTCTTGAGGACTGAGGTTTGCCAGCCAGTTAAATTAACCGGAACCTTTTCGAAACAGCATGCAATTAAAACATAAGTAAATTAATATAAGTACGCGTGCTCGCGCTCCAATCCCGTGCAAACTGTTTGTGACATTCCTGCGGCCTTCACTACTCACAGCTACGAAATAAGCTGACTCATCATATGGCTGTAAACTCAAGTTTGCAAGCCAACATGCCTCCTAAATACATATAGCGCACTGTCGCCGGCCACTGGTATTTATTAAACTATGTGACTACGAGAAAACTAGCATGTAGTTTGCATGCGAGAGTATTACGTACCTTTCTGTTGTACTGGCAGACTCCGACTTTGCCTCTTTTTTGGTTTCATCGGTGATCCTAACGCTAGCAAACTGTGTCCCGATCGTGAACCACTCGGCTATCTGCTCAGATGTTACCGCCTGCTTCATTTTAAATATAACCACTCAGTTCGAATAGACTATACTATGTTTCTAAAAATTTAGAGGCAAATGAAAAAACAAACACATCTAATCGAGAGAAGTGAGTTTCCGACCGAGTTACGTAAATTACATTTACCGTTACTATTTTTTTTCCCGACTTTAGAGCGCATGCGTAATCAACCATAATTTCCCCCCATGTTTTTGGTAATGAATTTGCGACGTGTCAATGTTAGATGTAATGCAAACTTCATAAAACTGTCAGATAACGAGGACACATTATATCAGATGGTAGTCGTTCATTTAAAAGTTTTTTTTATTAATAGGTATCTTAAAAGTATTTAGGAAAAAAAACATGTAATTCATCACTACCACACAATTTACAGTAAAAGATGTAATGATCAAAGGATTAAAAGATAGTCGAAAAGATTAAGACAAATTTGACTTTATCAGATCTTTTAAAGAGGACATTCCAAGAGACAAGGTGTGACTTATAAGGAAGTCAAAGGAAACAGCACATGTATATTCCTGAATTGACACTACTGTCAGACAAACATGACAATTAAATTATACCAACAGAAAAAAAACGAAATCAAGACAACAAACAATATTTTCGGTGACAAAAGGACAGTGACAGAAGAGCAGTAAAAACAGAAACATACATACCCACATTTAAAACGTGAAAACTGACAATTTTACAAGAAGGAAGCCGTACATTTTTGGTATGATGTATAATCACAGTTCACCTCAAATGTGAAGGCTCATGTAATGCCCAGCTGCCCAGTAATGACACACTCTTGTGTGCAGTTCAGACACTTTCAGGATTTCTTGGCGTTTTATCTGATCCTCTCAGCTCTGACCGTAGTTTCTCAATTTCCTAAATGAGACAAAAAAAAAGGCAATTAAATTCTGCACTGAACAAATTTCAAATACATTTCTTGAGGAAAAATATCCAGTAATGGGCCTAGATTCAAACAGGCATTACTCTTCCATCCTTCAGTGTTTAGGTGTGAGTGTTGATATCCTTTTACAGTAACTCAAATGGAATTGTCTTTGGCAATCCCATGAGTTAAGTTCATGATGTTTAAAGAGGAAAAACTACCTCGTGTAGTCTGGTGTTCTCCTTCTTGATTTTGACCAGGTACTCAATCTTCTGTTTGTGGTTCTGATGGCCCACCAGCTTTCCGTTCTCCTCTGTCAAGTAGTCCACCTGCTTTCTGAGGACGTCCACCTCCTGTCAAACACCAGAGGCAGTGGTGGAATGGAGACAAGGCCCCAACGAAACAAAACCATGGAAAAAAAGAAACCCTGACCCAACACAGTTAATTGAGATTATAATCAAAGCTCACAAATTTAAAACGGGAGGTTGGAGAATACAGAACTGAACATGCACCAGAGTGTGTTTTTGGGGGAAATGACGATACTGGAAAATGAAATTGCGTTACTCTGAATGAACTCTTAATTATGTGTGTTTATTCAATATAGTGGACTGATGCCTTGTGCTGCTTTGAGACATCGTTTTCTCTCCTCCCCCATATCACTCTCTCGTAGTCTCTGTCTGTTAACGTTTCAGTCACATTTTAATCGTGTTATTTGAATCTATTTTCGTCATGACAAAAATGACTAAAATCACATTAAATGCAGTCAACAAAAATGCCTCCGCTGGAGTCCTATTTTAGTCTTTACTTTATAAACCTTTTCTTTTTCTTGAGGGTTTTCATCACAGTCAAAAATCAAGTGATCATGAATGAAGTATTTTCCTTCATAGTCTCAGTCGACAAAAACAGCGAGGCTCACTCATCTGCTCTTCTGGTTCCCTCTCTAATCCACAGTTTTTTGTCAGTTTATTTTTGTCCCATTTTTATTTTCATCCTTTTCCTACCTGTACCAATTTCTCCTGTTCCTGGTGTCTGTTCTGAAGGTCTCTCAGCTCCAAACAGCGGTTTCTGAGCTCATTAGTAAGCTCTTGTACGCATTTCTGAGACTGAGACAGCATGACCTCTTGGTGCTGCAGCCTGATCCCAAACACAAACATTCATCTAAGACATCTTGAAATCAAATGATGATGGTTAAGCAGTCAAAAATGGAAGTGTTGCCTTTGCAGTAGTAATAAAAGTAGTTAAAGTAGTAGCAGTAGTCGGAGTAGAGGCAGTGAAACCTCAGAAGTGACGAACATAGTAACAAATAACTATAAAAGTTAACAGAGAAGGGCTGATTCATAGTAGAAACACTAAATGGCAGGACAGTATCTTACTTTTCTTGTGCTTCAGTCAGCCTCTGTGTAAGAGAGCTCTGTGGGAGGGGAGGGGAGGGGAAGAAGGTCATGTGGTCACAGAATCAGGGAGCTGTGAAATTTAAATAAAGATTGTATGAAGGATTCATACACACCTTTGCATTCTTTTCGTCTTGGAGCTCCCTAAGGACTACGTGATGCAGTCCACTGTAGAAAACAAACCACGTTCGTGCACACCATTAAAAAGGAGGAGAAGAGAAGAACATGACAGAGCAACATTCAATCAACGGGAACCTTAATGGACATCATAAAATGTACTCTTAATGCCTCAGTAAGTAAGTGATCAGCATGTGAATGAAGGTTGGGCTAAATGGACAGAAGATTTCTGTGACAGGCACTCACTTCTTATCATGAGGTGTCTGAAGGTTCCCCTTTCTGTAAAATTCGTCCAGAAGGTTCTGGATTTCCATTCGAATGATCTCCTTCTCATTCAGCTGAGCCTAGAGCAAAAAGACACCATTAAGTGGGACAAATACGACCTCAGCTAAAGCCAACACCTAAAGCATCAATTTAGGTTTTAGAACAATCTCAGCCATCAGAGAAATTAAGATTAAACTTCCTCTTGTTTGATTCATTACCTTTAACCTGTGGATCTCATCGTCTTTGGCGCTGCGTTCTGCGTTGAGCTCGTTTAGTAAAACTTGCATGGTCATCATGGAGGACCGTCGATTCTCCAGCTCTCGTTCCTGACTTTCCAAAAGCTGGGACAGATTGGAGTTGAAGCTCCGTGGTGTTTGAGGCGTCTGGACAGACAAAATGCATAGTTTACTGAGGATCAGATCTTTCTGCATGTGGACGTTATTCTGAGAGAGAAGTTTGAATGCAGTCTTCTTTTGCGATGTGTAATGGCTCGACTCACATCAACTCTGATCGCATTGTCATGGTCGCACATTTATAAAGATGTGACATGCCAGAGAGACTCCAGAGTGTCATGAGATTCAGAGAGAAGAGGTATTCTAAGTATGTATAGATGGCTGTTATGTGTAGAGTGGCTCTTACATATGGCTGTGCGTTTGGTGAAACTGAGACGTGTGGAGAATGTTTGACACTCGCGTTCTCATTCTTCTTCCTCTGCTCCTCCTGCTGTTTTAACTGCTCACACACGCAAACACACAAATACACAGAGAATAAAAATGACAGGTCTAGTTAAGTAAGGAGAAAAAAAAAAAAAACTGTTCTCCAGCATCTCAGGAGATTTCATCACAATGCAGTTACTTCTAATTAAAAAAAGTATGATTCGGAAAAAAACGATTTTGAAAATGAAAATACATGCAAGGAACGAACACAGAATGAAATGTCAGACAATAAGAGAGAAGCACCGGACCTGGTCCTGAAGGGTCTGGATTGTAGCTTCGCTTTGTGCATTCTGTTCCTGAGCGCTCTGGAGTAAAGCAGTCTGCTCATCTAAAACTTTCGTGAGACGCTCCACTTCCTCTGAGGTGTACGTCAGTTCCTCCTGAAGCAGCTCCAGCTGAGGAAAACAAACACTTCTGATTGATTTCACCATGGTATATAAACTAACGGATGACCAGAATGTCATAGTTAGTTTCTGTGAGTAAATGACTAGTATGTGCTTAGTGTGATGCTGTCCTGCTCTCTCCTCCTTCTCCTCACCTCTATCCTGTCAGAGGCCACTCGACGCTCCGATGCCTCTCTGTGCTGCAGGACTTCAGCCTCCATGTTTGAGATCAGCGCCTTCATCTGCTCTCGCTCGGAGCACACAACACTGTATTTTTCCTATCACACACACACACACACATGACACAAAAGTCATTACAGAGGAGCTCCCAGAACCGGCCCAAATATAGCTTCAATTTCACCACCCCTGTAGAAAAGTCTTATCATTTGGTTAAAAAACACAGACAATATCTCAAACTGAATTCCTAAAAAAACAAACAAACAAAAAAACCCATACAAACAAACAAAAAATGCCATAACAACATTCCCTGGTTTACCATTTTAATCTTATGTGTAGGAAGAGGCAAAAATTTGTCCTACGTGTCTATAATTCTGTCAATAGCTTCACATGACTATCCTGTCTACAAATTTGTCTATGTCTGATCAGTGAGAGTTGCCTACGGTGATGTCTTTGAGGTCACCAGACAGGAGGGCCAGACTCTGGTCTTTCTGTCCCAGCTCACTACGTAGGTCCCGTGTCTGGCTGATCAGGTCCAACACCACCCCCTGTGACATGGAAATATGACTGAACTGAAAGCCCAACACAGATAAAAACAATGAGCAAGTCACAAATGAAAGAGAAACTTACTTTGTCCTGTTCCATCTTCTGCTCCAGGCTAACGGCTTCAGCATTGGCAGCACTCAGAGACTGCTCAAGGGAAGCTACCTTTGCAGCCTTTAAAACATTCAATAATTTAAAACATTAAACCACTGAAATATTGAGTTATTCTGTCAATAGTCTAGTATATCCAACAGTATCATAAATTACTATTATTCTCAAATTATACATGAATATAAAATAGATGATGAGGCAGTCATTTCCATAATACAATTTAAAAAAAAAAAATTAGTGGTGCTTTATATTTTACAACACACAGGCATGAGATCTAACACAGACACAGACCTGCTGCTGCATTTCTGAGGTCAAATCCAGTATCTGTTTCCTCAACAAAGCATTTTCCTCCATAGACTGCACCAGCTCCCTGCACAATGGAATGCCACAGTAAGATTTCAGCTACAACAACTGGAATTATGGATCTTCTAAGAGGTGCATTTGAACGTGTTACTGCATACAGGACTATGGCTCTTATTCTGATGCAAACTCACTTGGAGGTACTCTCTTGGTCTGCCTTTAGTTTGGATGTCAGACTAGAAGTGTGTTCCCTCTCCGACTGTAGAGAATTCATTAGTTCCTGAAATTTGAAAAAAAAAATTAAAAAATATAAATAAATAAATAAAACCCATTGAATACTCAGTGTTGCTGGGGGGAGAGACTGAAAAAGCAGGTGTAAGGACAAGATAAAGTGAGACAGGAACAGAGAACAGAATGAAACTGTTCAAACGTGGGAATGCAACAGAGAAAAGACAGAGACAAGCGTGAATGAGAGAATGAAATGGAGAGAGAGAGAAAAAGAAAGAAAGAAAGAAACAAACCTAGAAATAAACAGAGCAGAGAAAGAGCGAAAAGCCACGAGGGTGGAAATGAGTGCAGAGAGACAAATCATCAGAACATGTGTGAGAGGACCAACTACTTTAAAACAAAAAGATTTCCCTACACTTCTCTTGCTGGAGATACAGAAGAGACAGACTCACGGTAATTTGAGCCTGTTGGGTGGTGTTCTCCCGTGATCGTTCTTCTAGCTGTTGTCTGTACTGGTCGGCCTCAAACTTGGCCTCTGCCTGCAGCGTGTCGTAAGAATCCTGCAAAAACCTCTGCTGCTTCAGCACCTGCTCCAACTCCAACCTGAAAGAGAAAGAGATAGAGAAGCCGCATAGCCATAAGGCAACATGGAAAGGCCTCTGTTCACTGCCTGGCACAGGGAAAGGACTGTGCTCTCTGCTTCATCCTGTAGTTTTCCCATTAGCATCTACAGGTGTGTGTGAGTGTGTGTGTGTGTGTACATACTGGACTCTGTCAAGCTGTAGCTGTGTGCTGATGAGGCTGTTGGAGTACTGGGTGTTTTCCCTCTCCCTCTCCACTTGCTGCTCTTCCAGCTCTTTCTTGGCACCTGCCAGCTCCTTATCAGACGACTGAAGCACCAAACGCAGATCACGCACCTCACTGCGCAGCACTACAGGAGAGCAGAAGTTAAACAGTTGCCCGATTTGACAGCATTCCCTAAATCGGGTGGGAGGTTCATGTATTATCTCCACTTTCTACAGCACTATCTGTGAGGCAGTATTATGAAGAGTTCATTTACGAGAACAATACAGTTGCCTGCATGTATGATGTGAATAACTAACGAATACATGTATATTTATTATACATTTACATCTAGTCGAGTCAAACTCAAATCTCCCTTTAAGAGTATAATGTTACACTGACCATCCCCTGTTCTTTTCTCCTCTGAGAGTTGATGTTCCAGGGTGCTGATGCTCTCCTGCAGTTTCTGTCGTTCCTCTGCCCAGGAGCTCCTCTCAGCAGACAACTCCTATAAAACCATACAGAGGGATTTAAGAAACAAATGAATTTTAATGTAGAATGTGGCGAAAAGTGAGACTATATGCATTTGATTACACAAACACGGTGAGACATTTTATTAATGCTTAGATGAGCTTCTGCTCTCTCTCTCTTCATTTTCAGTGTAGATGCATTGTGAAAGATACTGGCATCCAAATACCAAACTGCATACATGACTTTTATTTCATTATTTTATCCAATCCCACATTTCATTCATTCCAACCAATCCTGCAGTCCAACGTCCACCCACTGTACCTCCTCCCTGCGTTTGGACTCCTCTGTAGCCATGAAAACTTGCTCCTTCAGCTTGCTGATATGCTGCAATAGCTTTCTGCTCTTTGCCTCCTCTTCGTCTAATTTGTTCTGAATCTGGCTGGCCTGCTCCTAAACATTGAGAGAATAGGGCAAGTCCTTCACCTGTTCATATGCAAGGCATGTCATGTACGTACAGTATGCGTGAAAGGAATCAGACTTGATTAGTTATGCCAATGAGGATCATTCTAAATCAGCGTCATTATAATGAAGACCCTGTCAGAACACAGAAATAGCACAGATGATGGTTTCAAACCTGCACCAGCCTCAGTTCCTCTGTTAGGGCCTCGCAGGCCAGCTCATTCATCTCAGGGGGAGGCTGCTCGTTCTGGATGTCGTCTACCTCCTCCTCACCCTTACTGTGTCCATTCAGGTGTTCTGGGCTGGACAAGGGCACCAGGCGATTACGCAGGTTATAGGCCTTGGTTGGAGTGGTGAGGATCTATGGATAACAGGGGAATAGAGACATTTAGCATATCTAAAGGCGCTGACAGCACATATTCAAAAATAAGTTTTCCCTATCAAAACGGTTCGCCCGTGATAAGAAAATACCTCATGTGACCTCTGGGTCATGCTATAATGTCTAACACATAGATGAAAAATTTATTTACATTTATGTTAAGAATGGATAAGGGAGATCTATGCCTCCACTAGACACTCTGAACAGTGAGCCTGAGAAAGACATAAGACATATAAGCAGGGATGTAAGAACCACATGCTACTGTAATTTACACCAAAAATAACTATGTATCATCCAGGAAATGGCAGATCTATACCTTGATGGTTTCCACATGAATCTTATTGAGCTGCGAGACCTCCTGCTTCGTATGGGCTTTGGTGGCTTCTAGAATCTTCTCCAGATGCTTGTTGGATGTCTCGAGGTACCGCTTCTCAGACTCCAGTTCTGCTAGCTGCTTTCTGTTCAAGACAAGGAGAGACGTTGACATATGGCATTTTCGACAAGCCTGTTTGGCACTGTCTACCAGTCCCAGGCACTTACTTGGTGACCTGCTTGTACTCTTCAAAAGCCTGCACCGTAGCTGTGACCTCAGACTGCTTTTGCATCAACTGAGCCTTTAGCCTCTCCACGGAAACAGCTGACATGGTCTCCGCAGTGACCGGAGTGGAGAACGTGGGTGGAGCTAAAGGGGTGTTCAAGCATTCAAAATCAAAGATGCAATAACAAACTGTGATCACATACAAGTTCTGTCACAACTGAAATCACATAGTCCACAACAGCATCATGATTGCAAGAGAACGTAAGCAACTGGGGGGTGGGTTCAAGAAACAGCTGTGTTATTCATTGGTCTGTAAGACTTGCCAACTTAATCTCAATTTACAACATGAGAGGCTTAGGTTCAACTTTGATGCAACCGTGTAAACCAGTGATATCACACATGCAGAACCTCATTACAGCTTCGTCGGGTTCAGAATGATAATAGGACTGACCTCCTGGACCCTCACTGTTTTTCTCACTCTCTAGAATGCTCCGATAGGCTTCTTCCAACTCCGCAGCCATCTGAGCTTCCACAGAACTGGCAGTTTTCACTGAATCTAGCGCACGCAGCACGCGAACCTCTTCACGAAGGCTGTAGTTCTCTGCAGCAAATCGCATCATACGCGGATGGTGTTCCAACTAAGAGAAAGGCAAGAAAAGGCGAGAAATTCAAATGCGATGCGCTCATCTCTTCCCATGTCTACACACTAATGATTTAGCAGCAAATCATTAGTGTGCACTGTGCACTGTGATGGTTTAGAGTACACCTGTACAGATACTCTGGTCTTGTACCTGGTCACGCAGGATGCGAATCTCCTGGTTTAGCTGGTCCAGTGAGGCCTGGTTGTCCTGGTCCGGGTCAGGTCCCTGGGCACGCTCCAGGTCCCTTTTCAGCTGGGCTATGCGGTCATCTCTGAACTTCAGGATCATTCTGTTTGACTGAATGAACTTCTCCTTCTGGGCCCAAGCCTCCTCCAGCCGAGAGAGCTTCTGCTGAAGAACCTGCGCACACAAACTCAACACTGTGGCTGGAATCCAGCGTACCAAAAAACGGTTCCCCTTCTGGGCTGCTCTCTTTTACGAAATATGATCTTAAAAAAATTCTGTGTACATGGAAGGCATCTGTTTTCAAAGAACGCAAACAAATGAAAAGCAGCGAGGTAACTCAACAAAGAAACTTAAAAATAGAGGAAGAGGAGGCTGCCGGGTGGACTGAGGTAAGTCTTTTTCCCCCACAGCTGTTAGTCTGAGGCCAATCAGAACATTCTAGTGACTGTGAACCAAATGTTCACCAAGTCACAGTACCAGAATACCAACTTTCTACACCCTCCACTCATTCAAATACAAAAACTCCTGTTGTATACAGATGCATGGAAAAAGTACTGTATTTTATCCTCTTGTAAGTTCAGTTAAAAGGCATGGACAAAATCATAAACTCCAAATAATCTGTCATTCACATCTCTTATTTAAAAAAAAAAAAAAAAACGTTTCTCACAATTTCGAAAAACTGGGCAAAATAAGATATTCCCATTCCTACAATGGTCAACATTTCCCTAAAACGCGTTTTGTTGACTAAACAGGCAGAATTTAAGATTAACAGTTCTCTCGGTACCTTCTTCTCATCTCCACGTTTTCTCAACAGCCGCACAGCCTCTAGGAACCGGGTCTTATAGGACTCAGCCTCTGGTGCGCCATCACAGGGACCTACACAAAGACATACTTCAGTTCCAGAACAACAGTTACTCAATTATTCAGGTAATATAATTTTCCAGGCGTGCATCTTGAGCCTTAATGGAGTGCCTACTGCTCAAAGGATTATACAACACACTCTTCACCTATAGGCAGCTGTGGTCCACCAGGGGCAGCGTCAGTCATGTTGTTTCTGGGAGAGAGTGCCTGAGCCAGCTGCTCTCTCAGTTTCTTCACCTCTGCCTGGAGCTGCCTGACATTGCCCTGAGTATCTTCATTTATCATGGCCTGATGGATGAACACGACACACGCATGCATAGCCTTAGAATCCACCAGCAAAATGTGGGATACATACATTTAAAGGAGTAATAGATATTGATGCCAAATTATTATGTATAGTTACATTTTGTATAACGTAATACTGAACTTCACCTTATTCTTAATGAGTTTGGCCCTCTGGGCAAACTGCAGAGTGGACAAGGTCTCTCCAAAGCACTTAGAGCCAGGGTGTACATTGGCTATGATATATGTTTTAGCATTTCCTCCCAGGGAGTCCTGGAGTAAAAAAAAAAACCCCACAATTAAACATCAGTTCTGCTTGGTCAATGTTTTTGTTCAGTCAATAGGACAAGGCTGAGTAAGTTTCTAACTTAATTTGACATTTTTTCTATTATTGCAGTTGGAAATTCACCAAATTTGTTGGGCCTTAGGGGAGGATGAGGCATAGTTTAAACAGTTGGGTCCATCTGTTCTGAACCAGTTTTTGAGAGCCTGTGAGCCTCAACTCTGGACAATCTTGTCTGCTGCCTTACTTAAAGCTACCCTGACTGTTGTGCTCGTTGCCTTTTACCTTGAGCAGAAAGGTGAGTTTGGAGTCCCTGTAACAGACATGTCGGCTCTTCCCATTGGACACATCCATCAGGGCCGTGATCACCTGACCGAGACACATCAGGGAGCGGTTGATGCTGCTCGCCTCCTGATTGTGACGTTGGACGAAGACAGGAAAAGCATTAGCGTCGTAGATGCACGAGACGTTTATTTAAAAAAAGAAAAAAAAAAATCTAACAATCGCTTAAAGATCATTCCTTGCTCCGTCACACACCGACTCTCCTACCTTCAGCCTGGAGCCCTCAGTGTGTGTGTCCCGTTGTCTCTCTGAACCAGCCAGATCAACCAAGTTGAGCTGAGACGTGCGGATATTGACCAGTTCTTGGCTGGTGTCTTTAGACTCCAGAGACATAGTGAAGACAGCATGTGACCGTGATGACTCGCGGTTCATGGACGTTGCCGCCACACGCCTGTTCCGCCAGCCCATCGACAACACCTAAGGGGCATTGATAGACAGACACACCCATCGCCCAGACTCAGACCACCTTTTAGTATAAATAAATGTATAAATACAAAGTGTGTATAGCAAAACACTTTTTTTTTTTTTAAACGTGAAATTATGAGACTGCAAACCTGATAGGCCTCTGCGGCGGAGGTGGCGTACTTCTCGACGGCGCCCTCTACGAACACGCCCTTCTTGATGTCCTCTCGCAGAAACAAACTGGCAGAAGCACTGTCCAGCAGATCATAGATTTGCTCATTGTAGATTTCAATGAAAGAGCACTTACACAGGAAGCTCTTGGACTGTCCAGACTGGAAGAGAGGGAGAAAGATTTAAAGAAAATGTATCAATCAATAGGAATGTACAACTGCTATTTGTCAAGAGTTTAAATGCTTTGTTAGACAAGTGCATTTTATTGGAAAAGCATGTAAATCAACTCTAAAAAGAACATTGAACTGTGCATCTATTGTTGAAATCTCACTAAATAACAACTCTAGCACACTCTTACACAGTGATTTGAAGTAATAAAGGCATAATTTACTCTGGTTAATCACATTCAACAGTTGTGCTACGGTAGGATAGAACTGTTTATAAACACAAGGCCATGGAGCTCACCCTCTCCACCTCTCTGTTGATGAGGAAAAAAAGATACTCAAAGCTACGAGGGATCACTCCTCGCATGTTGTCAGAGAAGTTATCCAACTCTGAAGGACCTGTAAGTGACCAATACAAATATATACTTCTAAAAAAACAACAGCAACAGTATATTCAATAGATTTCTGTAGAAACATGTTAAAATAAATGTTTGTCTTGAATAAAAAAAAAAATACCCTTACCAAGCATTGTAAACGTCTTTCCAGAGCCAGTTTGTCCACTGCAACATTAAAAATACATCATTACATTGGTAACTGTAAACATCATATTTCAACATCATATATTATCAGATATTGAGTTCAATAACTGCACCCATTCAAAAAAAAGGAGGAGAAAAAAAAGTGAAGAGAACTCACTAGGCAAATATGGTTCCATTGTAACCGTTCATGCATGACTCCACAATGTCTTTAGCAACACTTGAAAAAACAGACTCCTACAAAACATAAAAGATGATGATTCAACAGTTGAGCTTGATCTAATCACCGGTTGCGGTCGCTTCTTAATTATGATACTCGGACAAATTATGACAAGACAAGCCTTCAAACTGAATCCTTAATGCGCTCTAACTCCTTCATAAAGAATCCACAGCCAGTTTTCACCTACCTGTGAGGTGTCCATGTCTGCAACATGATCGTACGTGAAGGTACGTGGCTCAGGTTTGGAGTGGAGCCGGATGGTCTGTGGAGAGGTCACAGTCAGACACAGGCTCTGGTCCCCATCTGTGGTCAGACCAGTTCCCTGAGTCAGTGGACGTACACGTACATACACCTTGATGGCATCGCCATCAGTGCTGTAGTGGGACACAGAGGAAGTAAACAAGTAAGGTGCCTTTCAATATAAATTTGATGCTCATTGAAAAACTCAGTATCAATTTGCAGACAAACATTAAAGGAAGGCCTTCTCATACGAGGTAGACAAATTCCTGAGCTGATGCGGTGTAACACTCATTAGGCACACGGATCATTACAGTTTACTGGGTTTTTAAATTATTTCGACCCAGGTTCAATCTGAGGAAAAAAGGTTCTGTTGACTCTAGCCCAGTCCAAAACAAGTTCATGATTAAATACCTTTCTGACTCTAGACATCCTGCAATCACTTGTAGTACAAAATGACACGTGTTAGTGTTAAATATCTTGTTGTCACAAAAGTCGATTGATGGAAGTTTGCTCTAACTGAATACTGAGCAGCCTATTCTTCATGCATAAACGTTTAGCACACAAGGTAACTGCTTACAATGCAGTAGGGGCAACAAAATCAAATACACGCGTAAATAAAAAACTAACGTTGCTGCTTCGCAGGGAATACACAAAAGGAATACACCTGTAGGACGAAACTGGGTCAGGCCTTTATACAGAGCAGTCATTAAGGCTGAAAACATGAGCAGTACAATTCAACATGGCATGACTTCTGCAAAGTATTTCAACAGTGCTTCTCGTTGTTAATGTAAACGCCGCACTAGAAGACAATATTACCAAGCAAAAACCTTCGTAATATTTAAGAACAACATAAAGTGGGCTTCGTCGTCTAGCTGGTTGCATCGACTAAGTAGCGATTTAAAGTAACGGATACCTGTTTGAGTTTACAGGCAGAGTTGTATCTCCGGACCCTGTAATTAAGAAACACAAGACAGATCAAATGTAGCACTTGATAGAAAGAATCAACAGCACATTTCTTTCGCACCGGTAAACCGAACAACATTAAACCCCGAGAGCAAAGTTTATAATCTGACTGTGGTATCTCACTTGCTTCAAACACTAGCTGGTTTTGTTAATTTGTAAACAATACTTTTCCGCATTGGAATACCCAGATATCTAACGTTACTGACACAACTACGCCAAGCCGAGGATTTACAAATACAACTAAACTCAACATTACCTTTTCCCTTCGTACTCATTTCTAGTTTTGTTTTGTTTTGTTTCTTTAGAATTCACTGCGTTTGTCAAGACATTTCAAAATTGGCGCGAGCCTTCGTGGACAGTTCTTCTTATTTATGGTTTCGAAATAGGGACAGAAACTTGGTGCATTACCGCCACCTACTGCTCTGGAGTAAGCATCTGCGTGGTACTTAGTATAAGGCATAAGGCGGTCTTAAAACGTTTTTTTATTCCACGTGAGAACCCATGTTGCTAGTGAAGCTTTCAGACCAAACTTGTAAACAAGACACTGCTATTCTTGTTTTAAACTCCCTTCATTTCCGTTATGGACATCTTACTATGTATGATGATTGCAGTACAATGAAGTGCAATGGAAAAAATTCAGCTGCTGAAATTTCCCTAATATGAAGCTTTTTATAAAAAGGTGATGGTACCTTTAAGACATTCAAACCTGGATATTTTCAACACTAAACATAGAATTTTTTATTTTTGGTGGGATGGCATCTTCAAAGGCTTAATAATTTGTTAAAAGCTTAGCCTAAAGCCCTAAATCAAACTAACCCAGAATTGATGCAGTTTTTTTCTTCCAGGTGCCAACTACTGTTCATTTCTCTCCAAACTTCCTTTAAACTCTGTTACTCTGTGCAATGAGTACCTATAATTGCTTCCAAAACTGCATTTCTCTTTGAGTTTAAGACATTCTCTCTTAACCTAGAATAAAATTACATGAACGCACGATAACTGTAGTAACACTGGACCGTGCAAAGTGGACAGACTTCAAGTACCAGGATTCGTATTTATACACAATCCAGTAGCTTCAGAATATAACAAAAGGTACTGGCTACAGTGCGGTTCAGCAGTCTTAGAGCAGTTAATTATATTAGTAATATAACGCAATCATAACTGACAGGACACGTACTTACTACATATAATATGTTACATCCCAAAAGAACAACCACTAGTGTGCGCTAGTAAAAGTCTTTATTTATCACTTATTTTATTACTGACAGAAATAAACAACACAGACAAACATGTACATAGGACAAAACACAGATACAAAGTGGTAAATCAACGTTTCTCTACATTTGCAATTAATTCATCGCACAATTTAGTGACTTCTTCCACTTCTTTCGTCTGAGAGAGAGAGAGAGAGAAAAGAAAGAATCATTCATTAGAAAAGAGGCTCTAAAAACAAGTAGTATAAAACAAGTAATTCATGAAATGGCAGATATCATTCAGTTCTTAAACTGTTATCCCTGTTAACTAAATAAATGCATTTCAGAGTCTTCAACCAATTATTCTTTCAGTTCGCTTGCTGCCAGTGACATCTGAACTTAAGTGTTTTATCAAAGCTGATTGTTTTTGTTGAAGACTGAAGACCACTCTGTGGGTCAACACAACAATTGTTGTGAGCTGTAACACAGTACAGTAGTTTGGGTAAATGTGTGCCTGTAACAAATATGACACGTGAATTCCCCTACTTTCCAAACAGCCAGTTGTGTTGATAATTTTCAACAATAAACTCAAATGACAAACTGCCAAATTACACATTCATCTGTCCCAAGACTTCATACATGAGAGGTGGCACAAGATGCCATCCGTAAGTTAGAATCCATGCACCAAATACCTTTTGATCAAGACTCTTCTCAAGTGACTGCACTTTAAGTTGTTCCCGCTTCAGCTGAACCTTCAGTGCAGACACCTCTGCCTTGAGCTTGGACCGTACCTCAGCTATCTCCTGATTTGCCCTGGTCAAGCACAAGAGCACACAGTTTAAAAAAAAACACCACCACACAGAATAAGAGCTCTGTGAGGTAAAAGGTAGCCCAAAACAGCCCTGTTGAACCCTTACTGGTTGATCTTCTCCTCAGCATGAGCCTTGAGTGACTGGTAGCGCTGTTCCTCTTTCTTAATCCTGGCCATGTAGTCCTGAGCGCACAGCTTCAGAGTCTCCTCATTCTGGAGAAAGCAGAGAGGACAGTGTTCTGTGCTTGGGTTCGCACGTGTGCTTGGCTTTGCACTCTCAAACGCAGACACATTCCAAAGACTCAATTTGCCATGGAGATTAAAATTTGCAGCCCTCTGTTACTGAATCCCCTGGTCTTGATGTGGTGCCCTAAACAATCATGCTATTACCTGCACTGTTTTAAACATTCAAGAGCTCTGAAAAGTGAAGCACTGTATCCTACCTTCTTGTAACCCTCTATGACTTCCTTGTGTTTGTTGAGGCGTTTGAAGAGCTCTGAGAAAGAGTGTTCCATGGCATTCAGATCCATCACCACCTGTTCCTTCTCCTGCAGAACTTTATTGAGTTCTGCCTGGGCGGCCTCCCTCTCTTTTTCACGCTCGGCTAAACATGCGACCACACAGAAACAGACAAACCTCAGCACTATACTGTCTTTGGTTTTTTCCCCCCTTTTCTTTTCTTTTTGGAATTGTAAGGTAAATGTTCTAACAAACACATATGCCTCCCTAATAGAGAATATCTGAGTAAATATTGCTGTTATTTTGTTTCCAGTTGCAAGATAAAATACAACTGATTATGGGCAATAACCCAAATCTAGTTTTTACACCCATTCAACAAATAAAGCAAGATTAACAAACGAGACCAAAAAAAAAAAAAAAAAATCCTTACCCATGATCTTTGCGACTGTGGCTTCAAACTCAGACATGACAATCCTGGAAAACAAGGAGTGAAGCATTAATATCTGAAACATGCTTTGTAACTTTCTAACCATGTTAATTTGGGCTCTCACATACTTACCCCATGTGATGATTATCCTGGCGTAGCTGTTCACATTGAGCTTTCCACTCCTCCTCTCTTGCCTGTGCCTATGGAAACAGTACAAAGTAATTATGACACCAGTAAATGTTGTTGATATAAAAAAAGGAGCACAGGGACTGAGGAGCTCGCCTCTTTTTGGACTGTTTCCAAAGCAGCATCCATATCTTTTTGACTGTACTTTAGGACTTCAATGATGGCATCTTCATTCTTAACTGGCTGTCTGAAGGTTGGGACCAGTAGGTCCAGGACAGCGGGATCTTGAGCAAGAGGGCCAGCATCCTAGGAAACCATGGAGAAGCGAGAGGAAAAAAAAACATCATTTAATAACGGATAATGTTGACAGAGCTGTAATGGTTCCGATGTGACTTTAAACGTAACACTTAAGCAGGTGCGTGCAAATACAATGTGCAAAATTATTGAAAATTATCCACGGAATCCTCTGAAGAATGCAACTGATTTGACCATGGAGCTATGAAACTGTACAACCTTACGCCTGTTAGGACTGGTGAATAGACATGATCACTCACTAGAACAGGGAAATCATCCAGCAGCTTGACTTTGTCTGTCTGCAGTTTCTCTTCCTGCTTCAGCTCAGTTTTTGACTCCATTCTTAAAAGAAACATAATTGTCTTTAGTGTCCTTTGCTTGGAGACAGTGATAGCATATGGAGGACACAGATTGAACAATGGTGTATTACTAAGGGTGATCAATTTTAGAATATTGAGACAATTGTTACAGTAGAACCAGTCAGTCAGTCATCTAGAGTTGTTTTCAGGCAAGACAGTGACAATGCTGACAGTCACAGGGCAGGAGAAAGAATTCACCTGGCAGCTAGGGAAGGCCGTGGCAGATTGAAGCCCATGGTGCAGGTGGAAGCTCCCGCTTTCTTGGGGCTCTCTCTCAGCAGAGGGTCAAATTTCAGGTACAAAGACTGTTTCCGAAGGGCGGACTCCTTAAACTGCACATACAGGAGATAAAAGCACAAAAAATGCTCAAGCAATATAGAAGCAATGGAATCTCAACCTTCACCAACATTCAGTGTTAGGAGCACTCAAGTTTAGGACAACTGAACTGAGTAGCAGTGATTATAATAACAATAACTCAGTACTCACACTGCTAGAGCCAAACTGTTCCAGATAGTCAATCTGGCCATCAAAGTCACTGGACATGACTAAGCAAGAAAGACAAAAAAAAATTACTTATGTTGTTTACAAACAGTAGCCAACACATGTAAAGATACACTCTCCTGCAGAATTTTTCCAACAATCCTGAACAAACATACTGACTCAACTAATCAAGGTCTTAAGCAGAATAAGAAAAACCAGCACAGTTGGCTAAGCAATCCCAAATAAATTCTTTGTTAGGACCTAACACTCATCAGTGGCTTACACATGGTCCCAGGCACAAACTCCTCATTGGCCCCAGGGAGGTCCTGTGAGATCTGGCTTGGCTGATCAGGGTCAGATGGTTCAGGGATCATTGCTGTATGCTGCTCCTGTTTGACTGGACTTTGGGCTACTTGGCTCACAGATGATGAATGCTCCTTGTCCACCTGTGAGAGATTGTAAATATTATTCCACAAGCTCCACTATTCAGTTATTCAGTCAATTTGCCATCAATACAGATCTAGGGAGACTAGGGGAAACTAATTCTTTGCGTAATGAGGACAACCACTAAACAGTATTCTTCGACATTTAGTTATACCTTTATGCTAACCGAGGGTTTACTGAATGACATTTTATTGGTACCTGTTTTTCAGAAGTGCTGGTTTCTTCCATCTTTGGAATTTCATTTCCAGTGCTTGGCAAACTTATCATCCGGGGACAGCAAAAGGACACAGGAACATTAGAATTATATCAAAGCTAACACAAGCAAACCATAGATGAACAGTCATACCACTTATGTGCTGCTAGTTCATAGATTCAACCTAGCAAATCTGCAAGTAAACAACTGTGAAGCATACAAGAACAAAACTAAGCATTTATACATTGAAAAAGTGCCACTATACTTTACATTCTTATTAAAATAAACTTTACCCCTATTTAATTAACACACACATACAGCTGTTCAATTTGGTTAGGCCTACCTTGGGTTCCCAGAAGGCTGGTCAACCTGCTCTGCTGGAGCCTCAGGTGCCTGGTCAGAAGGTTCATCTTTTCTCTTTATTACAGGGCTGGCAAAGCCATCTCTTGGTGGTGAATTAGTCATTCTATTCTTTGTGCCAAAGGGGTTGAAGTTGGGCTCATCAAACTTATCAAAGTCAAAGGAGTAGGTGCCCTTACCAACTGGGATGTCAGAGGGAGCACTGTCCTCTGGTTTCACCGGAGATCCAAGTGTTTTTTGCTTGGAAGGACTTTGCCCTTTCTTTTCAGCAGGAGCAACAACTGTTTTCTTAGTTGTTGATTTGGTACCTGATGGCCTTTTGCCAAGATGTTTGGGAGGTGGTTTGCGCTTGACCTCTGTGCCATCGTCAAAATTGAATTCCAGAACCATGGGGCCTCCCTTATTAGGGACAGGACTGGGCTGGGCTGGGGGCGCTTCAGCTGGTTCAGCTGTTTCTTTCAAATCAGAGACAGTCTCAGTAGTGCTGGGTTTAGTCTCCGGCACCTCCTGGACAACTTGCTGTTGGAGTGCATTTTCAGATTCCTCTTGTTTTGATTCGGAGATTTTGGCCTCGACTTCGGTAGCTGGAAAACTGTCGCCGAGTGGCTTCTTCCCCAACACAGGAGAATTGCAAATTTTAGAGCCTCCAGTTTGGAAAGGATTGATTGAGTCAAAGTTGTCAAAATCAAAGTTGTAAGAACCTTTTGGGGGCAAAGGAGATTCCTGGACTTCTGGTATATTTTTATCAACAGGGCCTTTCTCCAGTGATGCAGCTGCTTCAGAGACCTCTGGCTCTCCAGTGTCTGAAACGCCCTGTTCATTTACAAGGGTGCCTGGATTCTTCAGTTCGATGATCACACTGCTATCTGTTGAGCGAACTTCTGTCGATACGTCAGCAATGGAATTTTCAACAGAGGGGATGAATGGGAGCGTCTCATCAAGGGCGTTCTCAGATTTGATGGGTTTTTCTGAATCACTGTGCGCTTTAGGGGAGCAACCGTCTACAGTCGGCTCATTCTTCTCCGCTGCCTCCTGAGGTGTGGGTGATAGAAAAGGCCTGGGTGGGGAGAGTGTCATCTTTGTCGACCCCTGGAAAGGGTTTATGGCGTCCAGGTTGTCAAAGTCAAAATTATATCCCCCTTTGCTTACGATAGGCATATCATCATCAGGATAGGGCACATCATTTTGGTCTGATACGTCAACTGACTCAGCCCCACCGTTTTTCTGAGTCCTAGAAAAGAGTGGCAGGCATTACCATTAATACAACAGTTCTCATTTAGTAATCATTACTTGGTGCTGAACTACAACCACTACGAGTACTTACTCAGGACAGGATATATTCAGAGACTCTAGCGCTTTGGTGCAGTCAGCCAAAGCAGACATTTTCCCAGTCCTGTTTGGAGACACAATCTTCTTTGTGATAGGATCTCTTCTTGGGGTCTGAAAACAAACCTGGAAAGCAAAAATAAATGTCAAAGAATGAGGCATTTCAATGTATCAAGGCATAAAAACAAATTTTGGACAGACACTCCATATGAAGGTCAACATCAGCTCAAACAAGTATGACAAATATATATATTCACATCAATGCTTGTAAACCAAATGTAAGATTTATTTTATTTACATATACTTCCACCCTAATTTGGAAAGACTTTTTGTAAGTCTCGTCCTCTAATGGCAGCCACCTTGGAGAAGTCAAGTGAGGCATCCAGAAAATTCATCCAATTCATGTGATGCCTGGCTCTGCACTCTATTCACACTTCAACCAACAAAGCATCACTGAGCAACATAACTTACATGGAGAGTGCTAGTTGTACAATGATACCACCAGCTACAAAGTAACCTACTAGTCAGTAGCTACTGACAAGTAGTGAGAGGGAGTAACCTTGGCTGACATGGCTGCCAATTGTATTCCCTTGGGTCCCTGGCCACAGTAAGCATGTGTGGCACCAGAAGGACTTAATTAAAAAAAAAAAAAAAAAAGCTGAAATGTAGGACTCACTTGTACACTACAAGACAGTTAAACTTAACCTGTGTGCACCCCTTTGGCCTCCATATGTAAAATGTTCAAGGAATATGAACACAGATCCCAAAACTCTTCATGATCCAAACAACTCAACGAAACTACCTTTACTCCCTTGGGCCCGGGTTTGCTGGGCACGTTGTCAACTTGAGACTGGCGTAGTATTGAAGGCCTGCCTGTGGGCTGTTCCAGGGCAAAGATGTCACAGCTTGTCTCAGATCCACTGTACTTTCGTCCGGGGTAGACCCCACGATTCTCATCATTAACCGGCAAAGACGTCATACTAAACAGCAGGGGGGGAAAAAAAGACTGTGAGTGTGCCATAAAAAAAAAAAAGCCACGCCCAGTGGGCACTTCACATGCAGCTGGGTATACTGATAAGAGCCTGTGCCTCACTCAAACTAGACCAAATATTCTGTAAACAGCACATAACGTGCACAGCTCTTTATAAAGGTCTCTAAATTCAACTTTATACCCAGGGGCATGACTTAATACTGTGCCTGTCTTAACGCGCCCAAGAACAATAAGAACCAAAGTCCAAAGTCTGTCTTCAAAAATTGCCCCATACAACAACAACAACAAAAAAAAAAAACTCAGTTGGCTACAAAACTCATGAAAGTCTCTACAGACACTTCAACAAGCTTATCAAAAACATTTGAAAGCTGAAGAATAAAAAGAATGACAAGTCATTCACAATTGTAAACCGTTCCGTACACTGGTCAGACGTCATATGTAAAGTTTTTTATACAGTTTGACCCGTGTCAACACTCAGAGTTGTGACAAACATGTGATCGCTCACCCACCAGCAGTGGTCAGTGACTGGGATTTAAGGGGAGTGCAACCAGTGCATGTGAATCATGACAAGAGATCTAGATTGTGAATCAAATGCAGAAGTTTGTCTACACCGTTACTGTGTGGGTAAAACAGCTAATTAATAAACGGTGGGAAATTCTGTGCACTTGTCTGGATGAATTGGCTAGGATATGAGAAGGAAAATAGAAATGACTGAACTCTTCCATGTTGTTTACCAACTAAGTCCACACCCCGAAGAAGAATCTTTACTTTTCCGGGATCTTCTCCACTAAACAAAATGAATGATTAAATATCAGCGTTGCTTGAAAAACTGTAGAGGATTTCAGCCCTTGAAGTATGCATCTTATCCTCCAGCACTTCCACGTTTCATGAATGTGGGCCCGACAAGGCAATTGTGCTCACCACGTAGGGCAAGTCGTTAACTTGGCAGACTCTCTTGTCTTAGTCATATGAGAATCCGTTAGAGACTAAAGTCTGCCAAGATTTGTCAGCCTGTTCAGATCCTGAAGTCAGCTGAGCAACAGCATTCCAACGCTGCACAGTGAATTTTAGCAGTTGTCTAGCTACTTACATTAATGTCAGTGGTCACTAAGGGAGCACACTGTTTAGCTGACCAGGTGGTTGTCTGCGTTTTAAAAAACTTATCCGAAGACAGAATAACAACAGTATGAAAGCAGACCCGAGGTTATTGCATAAAAGAACTCCAATCCTTTCATCACAAATACCTAATTTAACGATAAAACGGTTTGCTTATGATGACAAAGAAAACACGGATAGCTAATTTAACCCAATGTCAAGCAAAATTTTACTGACTTGCACTGAAATGTTAATCCCCTAAAATAACTACGCATGGTATATGCGTTAATTTAGCAGTCCAAGTTGGCAGATATCTATCCTAAAATGGTGAGCATGCTTAAGCTAGCTAGTTAGCCAATACCCTGACAACATTTGAAATAATTTGAAATATGCACCATGTAGCCCAATTTCCGTGCGATTAAAAACACCATTTACAGTGTCCTATCAGGCAAAAAGATGACATCGTTAGGATAACTGACCAAGCTAGCTTTGCAAAATCACCAATAACAGTTGATTTCCAACAGCTGGCGGCTACCTAACGTTATTTGATTTTGTTTATTGTTGTACGTGAAATAACGCCAAATTTCAAAAAGAACATACCTCTTTGACTCGAACAACCAGTGTAAATTTTGGAAATTATTTTTCTTCGGGAAACAACTGATCTAAAGTTAATTCTTGTCCAAAGTGAAATACCCTGCCTTCATCTAGCGCGTCCAGTAAGATTTGAATTTAAACGTCTGTGCATGGCCCAATCAAATCAATGCTCCCAGACCAATCACCTATGTCGGGTGGAGCTATAAGATGAGTCTTCCAATAGTGTTTCAACGTAGTGCGCAGCTGCGTGCAATATTGAATGAGCTGCTTTGTAAAAAAATAAATAAAGAGGGAATGACGAAACATACTGAAGTGAAGTAGGAATTGTTTCAAAAGATGAACTGAAATGTGATTGGAGGCGGAACTTCCGGTCCTGTTCTTCAGTTTTGGAACGAATTTTTCTCAGTTGCAATAACTCTGAACTATTTTTTTATGATGATAAATCACTTACACAAAGGAATTCACAGGTCACTAACAGCACGGAATTATAAGAGAAGTTCGTTGAACTGCAGGCATTCATCTGTTGTGCTGGCGAAATGCGTATGCTTGTATCAACGTTTCTGAGAATTTGTTTTACTATCAGAAATCAGTATTTATGTTTCATTCATTCACACACATATACGTATGTGTGTGTGTGTATATATACACACACATACACACATATATGTATGTGTGTGTGTGTATATATATACATATATATAAACTCAGCATTTGACTCCCTCCCATGTATATCTTGCCCCCTCATTCAGAAAGGAGTTTGATCCGGTTTGATTAAGGTGCGTGGCGTGGTGTTTGTTTTGTGTGTTAAATCGGCCTTTATTTCTTAGTCAGGTGTGCAGGAAACAGATCTTGTATTCTCTGGCATTTTTTAGCTGAAGCATGTTCTCACAGTTGTGGACTCAAGAGTGTGGACGTCAGTTTTGGCTTAATTTCCTTTGTGCAATACTTATTCACACCACTAGAGTACAGCAGCTGATAATGCCTTACAGCAGAAACCCTGCTCCAACTGGAGTGTTCAGACTAAACTTGGAGACACTTTAACTCATACTTTCATTACGTGAGCATGATGTGAAGACCTTTGAGTAATTATCTCTGTGATGGAACAGAAAAGCATTTCAGTAAGAGAGGTAATGATTTCCCACAGTTAAAAAACAACAACAACAGAACATTAATAATTTTGCCCCTCTGACTGAGTAGTGGGTAAGCAGGATTCTTTTGTTAAGCATTTGCTGAAATTTAAATTTTAAGACATAAACATAAATAATACAGCAAAATAGTTTATGAGTGATTGGCCCTTTCTCAGAAGTCTGTCTTCCTGTAGAACTTTGGCTGAACTCTAACCAACCAGGTTTAACTGATCAACGGCTTAAACGACATCTAAATATCAGATCCAGGGTTATTACAACATCAAGGCTGGAACAAAATTCTGTATGACAAGCAACTGTCTTTTGAGAGTACACTACAACGCAGGATTTCAGAGTTACCTGGATACCATGATGCAATAACTGAATACCACTCAACGGTTTTAAACCTGGGAGAGAGTTGGCCTCAGTGGTCATTTGAAACAATAAACCAAAATGATAATAACTGCACATCTCTGGAATTCAAAGTCAGAGGACATTCTCTGCTGATTTTACCCTTATTTGAACATTAAGACCGATCTCTTCATGGTTAGTCAGGGACATTTATGGATTGTTATTATGAACAGAAAGTTTTGAATTTGAGGACTGATAACAGACTATTTTGTCATTGGTATTGTTTTGTAAATCCAAGTTCCAGCTCTCTGATACTGAAAGAGTTAACAGCGGCTGTAAGTGCCCTGACAACAAATCTTAACAACAGCAGTTCTGCAAAGTAAATGCAAGCCTGTTCCCAACAGACCACAAAGGGGAGGAAAGGTTACTGAGACATGAGAGTAGTGAAATTATACAGTTAACTGTCAAAATAAAGGAAACAGTATCACTAAGTGTCTTGATAGTGGGCCACCATAAACCACCAAAACAGCTTCAGTGTGCTTTGTTGTATATCTGTTTGGCATGGATAGTTTAGAATTGTACCGGATGGATAGAATTCTTTGCGTTATTTCACTTGTAAATATGTATTTTTGGGTGTAATACAAGGTTTATGAACTGTGCCCTGACATGTCTCTCTGAAGTTTGCGGCGGAGTGCTTTTGATGAAATCACACATCGCAGACTGGTCTTTGGATTCAAATGATTGACAGTTTTTTTGTCTTTTTCTCCCTTTGCATTTCAGACCAATGTCTGCTGTCGATCTAGAGGAATATGAATTTTCATAACTGACCCAAGCCGATGATATCTATCTACACTTTCATAACATCACCTTAGGCTTTTTGTTACATAAAACATCAGTAACATAAGCCATCCTGATCACAAAATCTCTTGCAAAACCTGCTCTAACAATGACCCCACTTTTAAAATCTATGATTAATACATTTTTACTCATAACACTAAGCATGCTAGTCTTTAAATTGCTTAATTAACTGAAAAAACACACCTACGTTGCTGCTTGCAGTTGTTTACTTGAGTGTGTCCTTTATTTTGGCAATTACAGCATATATTCGGAATCATCAAGAAATGAAAATGAGAAAAAGGAATGAAAGCGTCGGAAGACATACAGTTAACATTTTTGCTTCAGCACGCATAAACATACATTTAAACCATCCTGGGGTTGGTAAGAGTTTTTGTTTTCATGATGACTTTTGTAATCTCTCCCAGATTTGACAATGATCCGACACACGTAAACGAGGACCTCCTTCATTAGACAGGAAGGCTGTACTTCCTCATATGGGCTACGGAATGTGTGGTGGAGTGTTGCGGTGGTGAATGCTGAAATTCTGAGTCTGCCTACCAGGGTGGGGAGCAGAGGGAGTCTGTTACATAACTGAGCTGCATTTGTATAGAGGTCAATCAGTACAGCTGCAGTCAAGCACACACGCTCATTCCACTGACCCACATACAGGCTACTGAGCAGTAAAACACACCCAGCATATGTACATGACACTGCATAATCATGTGTTGAAAACTCGTTGGACAGTTGTTTACACACAAGAGCATAAAAATTAGACAAAAAGGACTTTGGACTTTGAAAGAAAGGTATATGCATGAGATATCTTTGTATGCATTCAGGTAGCTATGAAAGGATTAAAATACCTCTGTTCATATTTCTCACCCTCTTTCTAACTTTGTGTGTTTAGTGTTTGAACATACAGAGGACAATTCAGTATTTGCAGAAACTGATGAATTCCACTCTTCCCCAAACTCCTACACACTCTCTTTCCATTGTCTATGTTCCCTTGACCTCTGATGTTGCTATTCTGGACATAGCAAAACATCACAGAACCCTCTTTTAGTATTAAAATTCATGACATCGTGACTTTAACTTAATCAACCAAGATATAACTAAAACACTAACTAAAAGAAACTGAATGAAGTTATTCACAAGTATTGTGGTGGGGCCAACTTTACAAACCACTTTGTGTTTGATCCAGGTTCGGTTAACCGTGGGCTCTTTGGGTGATTAGTGTGAGTTTGGCTGATGCCTCATTAAGGACAAAGGGCAAGGAGACAAAGAAACATTGCCCCGCAGTGTCAGAGCAGGAGTTCCAACTGCCAATGAGATCAGATAGCTGTTAAATGGGGAAGGATTCAAATAATGCCCAGACTACTCAGACAACCACCGCTGAATACCGTTGAGAGCACTTCCCATTGATCTGGGGCACTGGCTCACACAAAGCTGCTCACCAGTGATGGAAACAAACATTTTAAAATTATCTCACAGAGCTTCATCCTAAACAATTCACAAGACATCACAGTCCTTGATGGATTTTGATCTTCTAACATGAGATAAGCTTTAATCTAAACAGTTTAAGAGCAAATGAATAAAATTGTAAATTGTTGCATTGTGCTCACATCATATTACAGTGGAAATAGATATAAGAATTCTTTTACTGCTTATTTGAACGAAAACCCTCATGAGGACACACACAGAGGGAACGCACTGTACTACCCACAGTCTGGGGCATCTGTAGGCTTACCGCAGTGATATAAGGTCAGATTCAGTGCTGATGATGTAATTGCAGTGAATAATATATGTTTGTCTGTGAGAGGCAGTAAACCTCAAAGGTGACAGCTGCTCATCATCCATCAGTGTAATAACATCTATCTATCTATCTATCTATCTATCTATCTATCTTATCCATTGTGGTTTTCCGCTAATGCTAATTGGAGGTGGATGAGCTGGTTTAATAAGTTTCTCATCAAAATCTTGTGTTGCTCCATCTTGGTATACATGGCTGCGCTGGTGCTAAAACTAATACGATTGGGATTAGCACAGATTAGATAAAAGACTTGCAAGGCTGATCCTCTTCTATTCAGTCTGGCAATATTCTCTCTCTCTCTCTCTCCCTTTCTCACTCTCTCTGTAACTCATTAGGTCAGTTGCCTGCTCATTTACCAATTGGTTTTGTTTTGTGCTGCTGCAATACTGAAGTTTACCATCTGAGTGCTCAGTAGAACAACAGATTAAAATGGTTACACAACGTACTGAAGTCCAATCAACAAATAATTGTATTTGTCATACTGGGAGACTTTAACATGCTAAGAGAACAAGCAGTGAGCAGGAGAGTATGGAGTTACCAGTACATATATCCCATTTTGTTAGGGATATATATAGAGAGAGAGAAAAAAAAGAAAAACAACAGCTCTGCTGTATGTTTCCAGAACAGCTCTAGTTACATAACAGAGTACAACACAGAGAGAATGGGGGGAGAGTGGGGGAGAGAGAGAGAGAGAGAAAGATTGATAAGAAGAGAAAGTGTATCTGGTCCCCAGCTACCTTCCTCTGATACTTCAGGAATAGAACCTGGGTCACTAGTCAGTGTGCCTGACAAGTGTGTCTCTGTGTGTGGTGTGTTCAGTGGAAGTGAAGAAAGAGAAGTGAAAGGAAAGGGGGACTCAGAACAGTCAAATGCACTGTAGGTGTAGGACACCAAGCAACACTTCATAACAAGCTTGTGTTAGCCAAATGGAGCTTGGCCAGATGTCAAAACGTACATCCCTGTACATGGTATATCTATTAACGTTTAAACTATTTTGATGTGCGTATCTAGAATTTGACTGTAAAAAGAAATTAAATGTGTAGACACGAATGCCAATGGATGGAAAAAAATATGTTCAACTACATATAACTCTTCAACATATTCTGAGTCAAATATGACAAAAGCATTCTGACAATGCTGTGATTTATGTGCAGACACAAAATAGCCATTACAAAATATCATCAAGAAAAGGGAGTTGGTCCCTTATTTCTTGCTCAATCAACCAAAGACGGAAGTGCTGACTGTTTAAATCTTAACCATTTTCAGCTTTGTGCTGCTTAACTCCCATGTTCATTACTTTTGCTGTCATTCGCCATTACAATGTTGAATTTCTCACCAGCGCTTTGAAGAAATGAAATGGAAAGAATAAGGATAGACATGTAAGGGTGTAAAATGTTCTCATGTGGCATCAAAAACATGTGGTATTAGCATGAAATAATAGTTAAGTAATCATATACTCTCTGCCTTATGTTGCAGTGCATCTCAAAAACAGGGGGCAAGCAGGTGTGTGTGAAAGAGAGACAGAGAAAGAGGGACAGAGTGAAAGAACGTTAAAGAGATGCACTGTGCTCCCTCCACATTACTCTTCCTGAGCAACCTGAAAAACAGGAAAGAGGAGAAAGAGAGGTTTAACTGTCAGGGATCTGTAATGAAGTTAACACTTGACTTCCTTCTCAATCCCATTTGGCGTATAAACACAACCGACCAAACAACGGAAGAAAGTGAGAGCGTGCTTCGATTCAGCCTCAAAATTGAACTTTTACAAAACTAAATTAGAGTTTTCTGACAAAACCTAGCACAATGTAAAATGATGGTTACACATACACATTATTTGAATGAGTAATCCATTCCCTTCTTCACTTAATACTGCATTTATCCCTAGCCTGTTTCCCACAGCCTATCTAGCAGGTCTGAATTGCGTGGTTACATTCTAAGCAAAACTGCGCCATTTCACCATTTGCAATTACCTGACTTAGAAAAAAATAAGAGATAACATTTTCTTGAATCTGGTCTTTAACCCTCTTTTGTAGAGGCAATACCATCTTTGAACCCTCCAGTAAATGGACAATAATAGGCTTTCATAGAGCATTCAGTTTAACAGCGGCCAGCAACCTGACTTGATGCACACTGCACTTTAATCCTGCAAAGCCGTCCTTATGTCTTCAACTCGTGTCATTTCCAGAACGAGAGAGAGCGAGAGGGCAAGCCATTTTTGCACATTAAGACAAGGTGCATGAGTACAATCTGAAAATGTGCAGTTAAGCAGAAGCATTAGCATCTGATCTGTGCTAGTTGGTTTTTCTGCCAACACAGGCAAGCGATTTGAACAACACAACCTGCTGTTGGTGTCATCTTGAAGTCAGTTATTGACCAGTTCTGTTCACTCTCTCAGGGAATAGGGGAAATTCCATTCCAGTGATACCCTGCTGATCTGCCAAAAAGCGTGATTTAGCAGAACAACAGATAATATGCAAGTCTCATGAAAACATACTAATGTATGCTCCTAAAACAGCTTCCCTAAAACAGAGAGACATGTTGTGATATATATATATATATATATATATATATATATATATATATATATATACATACACACACACACACACACACATTGCAAGACAACGAAGCATATTTCTACAGCTGTTGACATCTTAATGAAGGCTCACAGAGGAGTTGGAGAACTGGTAGGTGTGCAAAAATATCCTATTGCTAAACACTGATCTGGTCCCTCAAGTTTGAACTAGATCCTGTCAGAACAAGTACAAGACATTATCAACAGACAGAAGCTCTCTGTGCTCAGCAGTGTGGAATATTTCAGAGAAAGAGGGAGGAGAGAGAGACAGAGACAGAGACCCAAGGCTGTAATGATCTGATAGCCTCTTTGTACCTGTCCACCAGCCCCTCATACACACAATTGTGAACTCCAAGGAGTTCATCCTGCTATGAAATGTGTGTTTAACCTAATCTGGGCCACACTGCACCAGGTGACCAGCAGGTAGCTGCAGCTCCAGTGAAGTGGAGGAGGAGGATCCATACACTTCGTTACACAGACACCCTCAAGGACAGACAAGGACACTGGATCTCCGCATAGCAGACATGCCTGCATCTTCTGGTATAAGAGACCAAAGGTGTCTAGCTAGATTGCAATGACTTGCACAAACCCCATTTGTTTAAGATAAAAGCACCAGTGAAGACAACAGAGCGCAGAGAGGGGGTAATGAAGACTAACACATTCTTTAACTGCTTTCATATGCATTTTATTTTTTCTTAGCAAAATATATTCTCTGTGATGTGTTCTTAGGTAGTCTGGAGGAGAGGAGAGAAAATGTCTCCAACCAATAGTATTTACAGTAGAATTTGCACAGTGCTTTGTGTCTAAGTTCACATGTTTCTTTTTACAATGAGGATGATCAGTACCTGCTGACATTTAGACTGCATGATGAAAGTCAAGATTACAGCTTATGCAAAACAGTGACAGAAGCCACTTTTGACACATTTGTTGTGACCGAAAAAAACCCCCAAAACAAGCAAAATCAAAACTGTCGCATGCCCAAATGTTCAACAACTTACAGAGCTTTATCCCATTTAAGATTTTGATCAAAGATTTAAGAAATATCTTGGGTTTTCCATTTTTCCTGAGTTTTACTTATTTGTTTGCCACCCGCTTGTGTCCAACTGTGCCCCCACACCACCAGAAACTTCAATATCTCAAAAGTGTGATCATCAAGTTCATGCGTCGGTAAATCTCCCTGACACTTTACATTTGCCTTCATTTCTCTCATCTCTCTGCCTTATTCCACTTGAGTAGATCTGATTTAAACAGGCTTTTGTTGTTTCAGGAGCTCTTGAGGTTGTTCAGCTTCTTGAGGAGCTGCTGTTGCTTTGCGCGGAGTTTTTTTCTCTCCTGTAACTGGTGGCGCTGGTGTGCGTGCAGCTGGACGAGGTACTCCGTAGCCCTGGTCAGGATGGTGACTTTGGGCGTCTTGGCCGAGTCGGAGAGGCCTGGGATCTCATCGCGCAGCGCCAGGAAACGGGAACGCAGATCGTTCCGTCTCTTCCTCTCCAGGAAGTTGTGGTTGCGTCTGCGTTCCGTGGGGTCCTCTGAATCAGAGGAGGAGAAGGACGGAGGGGAAGGGTATGAGGGAGAGGAGAACGCGGTGGTGGATGAAGACTCCTCCAGTCTGGCTCTTTTGCTCGCAGGCCTACTTTCGGGTTCTTCTTCTTCTTCAGATTCTTCTTCGGGCTCGCTGTCAGGAGAGGGGGCGGCGTAGTTGTGCTGCTGACGGTGCAGAGAGATGTGGAAGCGTTTGGGACACGGTCCATGCGGGTCAGCGCTAACCACGATTGTCACTGGCGTGCGCTGTCGGGTAGGGCACCCTCTTTTGGGCAGGTTGTCCACGGAGACAACGTCAATCTCATCCTCGTCAGTGTTAGTGTCATCATCATCTGTGATAATGATAAAACATGACAAAACGCTTAATCCAATGCTAAGCTAACAATGCTTTCCTAAAACTGCACCCACAGGTACAACAAAGAGGTCAGCTGAACTTAGAGATGACACCGATACAATTAAAGGATGTGTATTTTGTGGATGGGTAACTTGGCATATCTAATTTTGTGTGCGATACTGTGCAGACTGAGGAAGAAAATAATATGCACCTTGTAAATGACACAACCTTAATTCAATTTAAAAAAAAAAAACAGTGCGCAAAGTAAGTTCAAATCCATATAAACATGCATTCTGTAAACTCTGCAGCAAATTACTTCATTAGGCTATATATGGCAAATGTGTCGAGGACTTGCACGAAACTGCAGAGTAATTCTTTCTACAACCACAGACAGTGAGTTAGTGGGGTTTTTTATGATTAAGACAGCAAGGACTCCTTGTATGTGTTTGAGGGTGTGTAAAAATCTATAGGCCTACATTCTTCACAGCCAAATCAAAGTCTTTCCAGCGAACCTTATGACAAACAGGTCTTTCTATCAGGGTTTGGCTACATCTGGCCCAGATGAATACTTAGAAGAGCTGTACTTCCTACATGACTCATATTTAGAATAGTGATGTTGCTAACTACTATGTGCCTCAGATCAATGCAAGTCTGAGATGCTGAATAGCATTCCCGAGAGGGTGAAGATCTCATGATGGTGTCTTGCTTCGTCCCTGTTAGATGCGTAATCTAATTTTCTGCATGATCAGTCTCTTACCGGATGAGTCAGAGAGAGAGTCCAACCCTGAGGACACCTTGGCCGGTCTCTTTGGATGAGTTATAGGAAGGTTGAGGACGGCTGTCGGGTCGACGTATTCTGTCGCTGGCGTTCTGGTTACGGGCGTGTCTGGTGATGCACGCAGCGACTTTGAGTTCACACTGGACTCCAAATGAGTAGAAAGTCTGCTGTGAGATGATACCAGTGATCGCTCGTTAATCTCCAGCCGCTGACACGCCGACAAGCCACTCCACATGCAGTCTTTGATAACGATGGAGCTAAGATTCCCAAAAACGTCGAGTGGGTCGATTTTATGCCATCCTTCGTAATCCTCGTCCTGTGCTGCGACTTTCGGTGGTACTCCCAGTTGGTCGCCCGACAAGGGGAATAAGGTATCACCGTTAGGCGTCCTTGAGGGAGACATGGGTGGGGTGGGCAAAAGTTCGAATTTTTTCCAGATATTCTCACTTGGAGCTGTTGACTTGAAGAAATCTTCCTCTGTTTCGAGCTCATCGTAGAAGTAACGCTCACATTCCATCTCCCAGGTCTCGTGACACGATGCGACCACGTTCATTCCAGGCATTCCGGCAAAAGTTGTAGTGGTCTATCAAATCCTGAAAGAGTAGTGGTAGTGCATTGCGGCATTAGACATGTAAAATAATACATATTTCGGTGACACAGTATCATGATGCATTTGACCGGTTATCTTCTCTATGCATTGTGCATCACTTTGTAAGCAAATTATTCAAACACCGTAGCGCCACGGCCAGTCGGACCGAAGCCCAAAAGATCCATGCGTTCAGTAGTTATTATGTTGCAACTACATGACTTTCTGGGAGAGCGCGTTATTCTTACTCAGACGAAAAGCGCTTATCATTGCACTTTAAGTTACATTATACCACATACCTAAGTTTGACACCGCTGCATTAAGATCTGCTTCTCGTGTATAAACCAACCTTTGACTAATTATTATTCTAAAATTAACTGTTCTGCCCAAGGAAACGGGCAACAATTGCTGCAAAGTTCAACTCTTGACTCAACAGCAAAATGTGGAAAAATCCTGTGACAACGTCCACGTACCGAATCATCAGAGCAAGGATCCAAGTAGTCAATGTATCCGAAAGAAAATTTGCGCCAAAGACAAAGAAGCGTGTCGGCTGGCTTAGGTGGTGAAGTCCTCGGAGTAACCTCAAAAGACAGCCAAATGTCTGGTCCAAAAGTCCTCTTTGCTTTAGAGTGCTTTTCTACCACGGAGAGGTAATGTGAATCAAGTGAGACGTCCGGTTGAAACAGATGGATAGATCATTCGCCGGGGGCCGCACCCCTTTTACCCACTATTAGCGTGCTGCGTCTGGCGCTACGTTTCCCGCCAGTGCGAACCCTTTGTGTATCGCTGAGAACTTTTAAACGGCCCAGACGCACAATCCGGGAAACCCAAGAGCACGAGGGAGGGCGGTAATTTTATGGCCGCGCCCAACTTTTAAAGACACAGTTCATTGAATTTGGATGCGTGGTCTTTAATAGTAACAAAGAACGTGCAGTACGAAAATGCACTAACGTCTTTCAGAACTCACGTCTACAGAAAACTCGGCTGTAGAACTACAGTGTAACAGGGGGCTGTAGTAATAGAGAAAACATAAATCTTGTTGCTGAGTCTCTCTGTTCTTCATGTCTACGATAAGCAGATGTGTCAACTGTTAGTTTCTTTTTTCTTCTGATGAACTTAATCCGTTTGATCAATATCTAATATCTGAGGTCCTGTTGTGAATAGCACATGTAAAACCTGAAGCCAAGCTAAACGCAGCAGGATTTAATCCTGTCTCATCATGCAAGCAACATTTGTATGTGTGTGTGTGTGTGAGAGAGAGAGAGAGAGAGAGAGAGAGAGAGAGAGGAAGGCAGTATGAATGAAATGTATGTATAAATCTACCACAGGCAATTTATGAACACGTTTTTATTTTGGTTTCGTTAGTTTGATTAATCAACATCCTTAGAAAATTTAACAGACTTTAACCAATTTAAAGATTACGGTTTTCTTAAATAGTCTGTGATTTTGTAAATTAATTTTAAGATCCAGCCCAACGCATTCTTAGCTTAAACCCTGTTTTACAATATTTTGGGATTAGACAGTTTTGAGGCAGAAACTATCACCTGCGTTTCTGCAAAGAAAAGCCACTGCAAGCATAACAAATATACCAATTACCTACATTTCCATAGGGACACTTGTCAGGCCTATGTGTAAATGAACCTTTTACCTGGGAACATTTCACACTCTGAGGAAGCATTGTCAGAGCAGAAATGCCATTGGCTAATGACTTAATGAGTTGAGAATCTGGCCATTTGAAAGAGGAGTGATGCATACCCAGAGGCTTTTTGATGAAAGCAGTGCAGAGGTGTCAACGGAGCAAAAATGATTAACTATAAATGGCAATTGTCCTGGCAAATCAGATATGTTAAATCTGCTTTGAATTAGATTAAATCTGTTTGCCTCTAAGAGATACTTTTCCATGGATAAAGGATGAACATCACTGAAATCCTACCAATGAAATGTTCAGGAATTTGATGATTTTAATGAGATTATGTCAGACTATTGCAGAGCGCTTCAAGCACATCACAGTAAATATACAAGCAGATTAGTTTAGGTTTAAGGACTAAACCTATACTAACCTATTACCTCTCTTCTTTTCAGTTACTTTAGTGTCATAGCAGGATGTCTCAAACATGTTTTCCAAGTATTATGCATCGGCTCCCAGAAAATGTATTTAAGAGAACTAAAGCAAATACATGTACACAGACAAAGTAATAAATTATAACCATGCCTATCGGATGTAATTGTGAGTATTGTATGGCTGTTGTGTTCAAAACAATATTCAAATTCACGGGTAACATGGAACAGATCAGAAGTGGCTGACATTTGGTAGACAACAGGCATTATCAGGATCATTAGAAATGTTCCCTGACTACATTATTAAATATATTGATCTGTGCCCAAATTAAACACATCCTTGTTTTCTATCATTATATGGAACAAAAGACATGTCCACAGATGCTGTGTATGGATCAATACACATAGCTCTGTCTCTCTTTCTCTCTGACACACACATTTCAGGTCACTTTTTAACTGTCCAGTTAACGACACAGGACATCTGTTCTCTAAGGCAGACACACTGTCTTTCTCAAGCTGTCCTGGCTGGACCGCTGTGAATGACACCAACAGGGCATAAAGGTTAGCAACACTCTCAAAAAACACTGAACATCAGTTTCTTCTGTCCTGGTCTTCACTTTGGAAAAATACAACTGGAGTTCAGAGAAATTAAAACAAATTTTGAAATGTGAGATCTCAGGTGTTATTATGAACAATTTTCCAAGATAATATTAAAAATTCTATTTACTCTTAATTCAGAATAAATAAACCCAGTTCTGCAATTTAATCCATAGTCAGACTTGAATCTCATCTGAGAAGGAATCTTTATCTGTTCAGTTCCTCTAATCAGTTGTATATACTGAACTCCTTTGTTCTGGGTGTGATGCCTATAGGCAAGGCCTGTCCTCTTTAAAGGCAGTGCATCTCACTGGTAAAACAATAGAATTTCCATTTAACAAATTTTAACATCATATGACTTACCTAATTGTATTAAGTTTATGACTGCTTGGACTGTGAACATGTGTGAAGGAGCCTCCTAGTGGAAGAACTTCTCCAGTCATACCATTCCCTTCTTAATCAAATGTAGGCACGCGCGCACACACACACACACACACACACACACACACACACACACACACACACACACACACAAGCCTTTTGATTTAAATAATTTTTCCTAAAGAAATACCAAACTATTTCAAATGTGACAGCATAGTACACCTCAGTAAATGACTGTCATCTGATGCATCTACATGTCATTGTCTTAGATCTCATTCACTTTTGGCATGCTGCACTACACAATAGCTGCCTGTGCAAGCCTGCATATCCAATACCAAACACAAAAGCTCAAATCTAATGAGATGCAAAAGGGGGAGCTACGCTCCTCCCAGTCAGCACCCCTTCTCTTGCTGTAGCATCCTCTCCCTTCCCCTCATTCTTCACCAAGTCCCCCACCCCCAACAGTCTCTCTAACAGAAGATAAACCTTGCCAACTACATTGTTAGAAATACAATGTCTAATAGCAACAATAGCCTCAAAGAGGACTAGCTCTGCAGGCTAGCACCAGCTGATGATGCTAATGTGCTCTGGCATTGTTCTTCACAGTGAGTCTCTCATGCGCATTCATAATGAGACAGCAGAAAGGGTGGAGAACCTCCACCAACCACTCTGCAACTTCTGTACTAGATCATGAATTGTGCTGAGAGAGAATGTGCAAGAAAACATAAGTGATGTTAACACCTCAACAACTGTAGAGATCTGCTAACGCCTCAACAACTGCTGTTTATTCCATTTACAATATCCATTTACAATAGATGATATCAAACTTATTTATCTTATTTATGGACTTATGTGATCTATTTATTCATGAATTTGAGTAAACACTTAAAAGAAGTGTGTTTATGTTGAAAAGAAGGGAGCAAACAATATGTTACCATCAGTTATAGAACTTTCCCATGTGAAAGTTCCAGTGATTGTCTGTGAGTGTACCATAAAACGACATAAATGGCGCTAAATTTATTTCAGTGTGTATTATTTTCATGGTAAAAAATCAAAGGCCTTTTACTCACTCATATTCACATTTACATTCAGTCTTTTGTCAGACATATTTGTCCAAAGCAACATACAAAAGAACAGAGTGAATAGGCTTGAATCAACATATCTCATTACAAAGAACTAGTCCCTAGAACAACTTCAAGGTCATTGCATTTTATATACTTCTGCACCTAAACTATAGGGAAGTGGAATAAGTAAATCAGCAGTTAAGGGGTCAGAAATATTTTAAAAAGAGCGAGTTTTGAGATGTTTTTTGAATTTAGCCAGTGTTTCTGAGCATTTCATGAAAAAGGGCAATTCAGTCTGCCATTCTGGAGCTAAGTGTGAAAAGATTAAGACTGAGATCTTAACCCATGTTCAGTTGGTGCCACTGCTTTGCTTCTTGCTGTAGCATATGTGAACAGGTGCCCTGAGGCATATGGTTTGAATGCAGATTAGATGTACACAGATGTGGCTCCACTGGCTGCTCTGAAGGCCAGTGTCAAAGTCTTAAACCAAATACCTAACTGTTAGAATATTATTGACAATACATGTCTGATATATTTTTTTCAAGCGAATATCTTGAAATAAATATCCTTGTCAGTGCAATACATTCAAAACATTATGACATAAATCATGAAAACAATTATTACATATTGTGGTGACAGAGAGCAAAAACCCAATTTTCATCTGTTCTCTCGTGATCGTCCCAGAGAAGCCCTGACAAACACAGTAAGACCTCCTTTAATCAAAGGACCAAATGAATATGAGAGAAGTGGAGAAAACTAAAAACTTTGACCTGTATCATAGCATATTTAATCAATTCATTTTTCCTAGAACTAGTACAAACTATTTGTGTAAGAAGATATGGGATCTGTTTCTTTAGCCTGTGTCCCTTCCCCCATGGAGACAGTTGCCTGTGCCCCACCCCTCCCTCTCAAATTACCACCAACCCCACTGACCTCTGACCATCGTTGTAAACCTCACACAGTCTAGTCTAATAGAATCTGAAATGCTTAGTGGATTCAGAGTGGGAATTCCCTCTGTAGTCATGCCTGTCTCTGAGCTTTTCCCAGGGCTGTATGAAACACCACATGGCTCTCAAAGCCAAATGTAGGCTCTTTCCAGGGGTTTTGGATTCAAAAAGACCAGGACACAACTCTGGGATGATTTCCAAAGCCATAAAGACAAAGACACAATAACACAACAAGTCAGACCAGACATGATGTGAATGTTATTTGTGCAAAATCAGCCAGATGTTAGGGTAATAAATGCTTTCACAAGGTTTAGTGTCTTTAATACTTAAGTCTTTTCATGCAGTTACATACATTGCATTTGTTTTGCCTTAATGATCAAAAAAGAATGTCAAAGCATCAAAACTCTTGACACAAAATGCAGGCTACATGTTCCAGTTTAAAACTTGTGTATACAGTGTAAGTGCAAGCTGATCCAAAACATTGTTTTAATGTACACGATAAAGTTCATACATATCATTTAATTCACACTTTTATTTAGCAAAAGAAAACTTGTTACTCCCAAAAATGCTATAAACAACACACTGGAAGGCTAGTCAATGTAGGGAAAGGCTGATATTTTTGAAATTCAGGAATATCTCTTCACTGAAATAACTATTTATAATGAAGCATTGGTGTAATGTTTTGAAGTTAAGACAGAACATGATCATCCTCATTAATCTCATTAATTTTTTTTAAATTTACTCTCAAAACCATAGTAATATATCCTGTTATGCCCAAAATTTGTCCTGCTGATCAAGCTTGTTCACCAAACTGCCTGTTTTGAATAGTTTCATGGAAATTTGAAGATATCCTTTTCCCACATCTTCAGTCCATTGGTCATTCATAATAAGTTAGCATTTATAGGGTAGTTTGATTAAAGTTTTAAAAGAAAAATGATCTTGTCAAAAATATGCTCAGATTTTAGGGTACTGACTCATCAATACAATAATCATTCAACTGGGAAGCAAAAAAACCCCAACTAGGTAAAGTGTGTGCCATAGATGCTAGTCTCCACTGAGCTTAAGAAAACCATCTTGCTTGACCCTCTTAATTTCTGCTTGCAGCAATATTGTTAATCAGAGTTTTGACCTGGAGTTCAGTTGAAGATTATATAAACTAAATCCATGTCAAAGTCTCCACTACCATTACTGTCCAAGAGATGGCGACACAAACACACATGATCAGAGGCACCAGTGGAATTGGAAAAAGACTTTCCAAACAGTTTGCTGTCATTTTATCTGAAGCTGCCTGCATGCTGCTTTGGTATCATTTTTTTTCTGGTCCCATTAAAAAAAAAACCAAGCAAACAACAACAACAACAACAACAACAACAAAACTCCAAGCAAACACACCAATGCTTTTCTACATCTTTGTCAATATCTTGTCACCCATTGTTGGTGAAAGTACTTAAAGTACTGTTTCTGACTTAGATATGACAAAAGTATACCAGGATTATGTATCAATAAACTTGCTTATACTTTGGATGGGACAATAATCTACGGGGTAGTATTTTTATTCTCAGTTAAAGTGGCAAAAGCAATAAAAGATCAGCTTGGTCTCTGAGTTTTTTCAAAAGTAGGACCTGGAAAGACGATACCAAAGCAGTGTAGTGGCAGCTTCAGATATATTGGCTGCAAACAGTTTTACTTTCAACTTCCATAGTGCCCCTGATCATGTGTGGTTGTGTCGCCACCTCTTGGACAGTAATGGTACTGGAGACTTTGACTTCGAGTCAGTTCACTTTGACTTGAGCTCCTGCCCAAAGCTTTGATTAACCATATTGCTGCAAGTACACATTAAGAGGACCAAGCAAAATGGTTTGCATCAATTCAGCGGAGACTAGCATCTATGGCCAAACCACGCATACATCAATACCTGCTTTTGTTTTCTGCTCATCTAACAAGGTGTGATACTTTATGACACAAAACTGTAAAAATCTAGAGCAAAATGAAGAAAATACAGAGAAATCTTAACAACTTAGTAAAGCTGAAAGACTGCTGTTATCTCATTTACTTATTTATCTATTTTAAATGACTCTTATTTAATGTGTGTAACAGTGGTACCTCAAAAGGTCAGCCAACGGCCAGCTGCCAGAATTGCTGTCACTGAAGGAGCTCTCATGGAAACAGACTTGTACGAGCAACTGCCCGTTTCCCATTTGTGTTCACAATCACAGACACACGCTGCTTTGTGAAGTCGCACAACCTGGATGGAATGTATAAGCTGAATGTGTGATTGTCAGAGCTATGTACTCAACTTCTTTTTGTGAAAGCAGTTGAGATCTGGATGCAATAGACAACATATTTGTCATATGTGTGCGTGTATTGGGGTGGGGGAGGGGGTGTTTGGGCGTGTGTGTGCGACTGTGACACTGTGACCATGTATTAGCTGGAGTGGGAAGTGAGATATTACAGTTACCAAGCTCTGTTATCGTATGTGTGTGCGAGAACTTGTATTGCGGCGTGAGACAGCAGATCTCTAAAGTATCATTAGGTGTCAGAAGGATGGAGAATGTTAAGTGTGTTTAAGCTGATGTATATGTCGGTTTGTGAGGGTGTGTGTCAGATTACATGATCCCTTACATAATCTTACCTCCTCCTTCACAGGAGGGTCTAGTGGGACAGATTCAAATGCCAGTCAGTGAAACAGCACAAAAAGCAAACTCGAAGGAGAGCTGCTAATTCACATCCTGTTAGATATCATGTGTCATAAATTTAAACCACTGACTCAAACTGGCACTAGTTTCACTCCAACTTCAGTATACATAGAGTTGTTTACCACACACAGAAGTTCAGTAAAACATTTGATCAGGTTTGTAGTGGAAGGGTAGTTTATGAAAATTGCTGGGAATTATGGTGTGGCATATTCAATGCAAAACCTCAGAAGTGAGGAACAGAGCAGTTGTACAAGGAGCACAGACAGGGAGTTACTGAGAACATTAAACCAGTGATTAGTTCTTCTAAGACATGTACACACTAAAAGAGTACAGGAAGTGACACACTTACTGAGAGACAGTCAGACATTCCTAGATGTCAGATAAATAAACAGAAAAAAAGGCCACTGAAATAAAGATAATAAGACAAGCAGACAGACGGATGGATTTGGACTGTTTTAATCTCGCATGCTGCAGTGTCATATGATGCATAGGAGCTACTAGACAGCATATAGCTGCATACATGCCATGCATGTAAGAAACCATGAATAGATTCACAGTGGACTCTGAGACACTCATGGTATGTCCTCATATGTGAAAGGCAACACATGACACCTAGAGGACAGTAGCCATCTTCTTTTGATTGGGTTATGTGAGCATAACCTAGCTAAAGTAATACAGGTACAATTAATCATTGTGACACAGAATATATTCTTAAACGATGTGCAATGAATGAAGGCAGTGGTCAGAAATGGAAAATTCATGGATGAGGTGATGTCAAGGTTTGGGTCCGGATTATGAGAAGTCTGCCTAAGTAGACTTCATGCACATGCATGTGCACAGACATGCGCACGCGCGCGCGCACACACACACACACACACACTTCTGTGTAATATATAGCAGAAATTGAGCTAACTGATGTGAGCCGTTAAAAAGGAAAGGGGTGATTTTTAATTCACGTGTTTATTTTAGTGTGTTGGGTGTTTGATCTGTGTACTGTTTTGCGTATTACAAACTGTTGTACACACACACAGAGAAAGAGAGAGTGAGAGAGAGAGACTGTGTTCATGAATTGAATTGGGCGGGGATATCCTACTACAGGTTTTGCAGTGCTAACGGCTCAAACGATAAGCTAGGCAACGCCGTGAAAGCGGAACACTAACGCTTAATTGTCAGTTTGGTTTGAACCAGAGAGAAGAGTCAGAAATAATACCTTTTAGACGAGGATACTCATTCGAACATGGCGAGAGGGGAGGGAGCCGAGCAATTTTCCGCCACTTTATTACCACATGTAAAACCAGTTAGTCAAGATGGAATTAAAATAGCCAAGGTAAGTCACCCAATATCTAATAACCCATCCATTCAATCATATAACGGGGCACACGCGCGCAAATGTGCCTTGGTTTCACGAGCAGATTGAAATTTTGAATTACAAACTGATATTTTTAGACTGCTTTAAGTGTAATTCGTTTTATTATGTATTTAAGAATTCGGAACCTTTGTAGGATGGAGAATTTTTGAGTTTTCACGCCGACGATTACAGAATAATGCCGACGTGTACATACACGCATAAAATAGCATGTGGCGCCTCATTCCGCCACTATAACCGGTATTGAGCCTAACACAAGGCATGTGTAACGGAGTGCTACGTTTTAATTAATTAACAATCGTCATATCATACGAAGATAGTAAATGGATGGGTTTGTGATAACTAAAATGTGCTGAGAGGAAACAGAAGTAGGTACTTTTTTTCACGAGCAAGTGCAGGCTACACAGATCCTGTCTTGATGGAAACACCGGTTTTAAAGAGCCATGGTCTCTTTTTTGAAATGTCATGACTCTTATGACTCTCATATTCACAAACCCTTGGAAACTTTTTTGTTTCGTATAACCAGCTCCGTAGACCATAGTATTTGTAACAATTTTTTTAAACACAGTCTTTCTGTCGGTGTGTTCTCTAAACAGCCAGGAAATACCCTTACATTCTCTCGCTGTCAGAATTGTCCTGAAATACCCTATCGCTTTCAAGAATGATCAGCTCATCTGGCTATTCAATTTTGCGTAAAGATTGAAAACAATCCAAAGATGCTGTTAAAAAAATCAGCGTTACAGAGTGAAAATTGCATGCTCAGTGATGAATTATTAGCCAATAAAATACAACACATGAGCTAACAAAAAGGCTGTTTTCAGTGAAGCGGATGCATGATTTTGATAGCATTACACGATAAAGCTTAAAGCTGAACCGAGGCTTATCCAGGTTTTTGTAAGCTCATGGACAGAACACATATCTAATATTTCCATTTTTGCACTTACTCACTTCACCTACTCTTTCCATCAGTAGGACCTCTCTAGAGTTGGTAGGCTTTGGTACTAGCCACCTAAAGGTCACAGGGGCCATTGACCTCTCTGCATATAGACTATTCCATTGATCTCAGTAAAAGTATTATATATCATCCATACACTTTTTGGTAGCTGGTCAAAGGGTTGTTTTTTGCAGGGCTAGGGTATTAGTGATTGTCGATGATATGTGAATAAGTGCTTCTGAACTGGTGCTAGTAAAAGAGTTGAAACTAAGAGGCTTGGCAGAACATGTGCGACCGCAAGCCGCTGGTCCGAAGCTAGTAAATCTATGTGCTGAATGGCTGAAGGATAAAGGGATATTAGCTCACTGGCCAATTGTGTAGTACATTTTTTGCGACGACTGGTTGATTAGCGGGTGCGTTAGCCTACCTGACTCTCTCTCTCTGCTTTCCTAAGACCTCAGGCTATACTGGAGTCTGAGGCTAATACAACATTCTATGTCAGCAGCCAATGGCTGCATCTGTGCTACAAATCATGCTGCAGCTCATATGAACTCTAGTAACCTCCAGATCTCACGCCATATAGGCAAGTGAAACAGGCCAGATGATGTCAGCACAGCCGATTTGTCTGAAGTTGACATGCAGAATTGGTGGTTTGGCTTCTCTGTCATGGAGGAGTTCTCACAATAGGTTGTTTGTGGTGGCTGTTTGGGGAGATTTTCAGTGGCAAGTTTCTATATGAGGATTGACTTATACTGCTGGGTGATGGAGACAGTTCTCTTCAAGAGAGCCCAGGGAAGACTGACTCATTCAGAAAGTGAAAAAGTGCTCTTTTAGCATTGTGACACTTGCTGATGCTCTGATCTCATTGGTAGATTGCTTGTGGTCTGATATGTGCTTTCACTCAATTCAGTCAGTTGATGGCATTTAAGGCCTAACTTAAATTCTTTCTCTCTCTGTCTTTTTTTTTTTATTATTAAATTGACATTTAAGTCACGATCACAGAACAAGAGGGGAATATTCCATAATCCACATGTGGTTGAATCAACTCAGGGTCTTCATCCAGGATCCTAGTGAGAGAAAAAGTGCTGATGAAATAACATCGGATTAAATAACTGAACTGTTTATAGTATCAAGTTGCTGTAGATGTTGTTTTAGGGGGGGTTAAAAATCTTATTAAAATTCTTACACCAACAGGATTTTAAAATGATTCGTCTGTTCCTTATTTTGCCTGATACTCATCCCTGAAAGAGTAGAAAGTTCCTATTGTCCTCTCTCTTTCTCAGAAACGGGAGCAGAGGAGTAATCACCTGTCTTTGTGCAGTAAGTTGTGCTACGCTGTCGGAGGCGCTCCCTATCAGATCACGGGCAGTGCTCTGGGCTTCTTCTTGCAAATTTACCTGCTGGACGTGGCACAGGTGAGTCCAGCACTTCGGGAAACAAATGACAAGCACAAATTAACCTAAAGCTGGGGCATTTGCATGGAGAATAGACTCGTGATGATCTTACTTTGTATCAGCATGACACTCATTTCAAGGGCCGCCTATTCAAAACCACCCACCTCTCTCTCTTCTACTCACTGACAAAAACAGCTTTCATCCCAGCCTAGCATGAGAAAAACCATGATTATCTTTTTGAGTTCCAACCTACCTGCTGTTCAGTATCAATTTAAGACTTCCAGCCATTTGAATAACACACCAGAAACTAGACCGTCTTGGGAATGAGTTCTTAGACGGAAAACAATGGGAGAGGCAGGGGAAAAAAAAAGAGAGGACAAAATGTTTTCTTCATTTCAACTGTACCTCCAGGAGGTCCAGAGGAGCGGTGGGAGTCAGGAAGATAAGGCTGAGAGTGATACAGTATAACTTTAACAGCCTTGGACATGAGTTATTCAGTCAAATGCTACAGCTGCACTGTCAGTCTCTGTCTATTGTTACTCAATTAACAGAGTGATAGTCTGCACGGCAGGCGGCTCCAAGGCCCATTCATATCACAGCGAGAGATACAAACTGAGTGAACTGAAGGTCATAGGCAGTTGAAATGCCACATTAACCAACAGAGAAGTGAATTCTGCTTCTTTTTCTCAACCGTATTGGCATTTTTCTTAAGTTAGTATTTATATATAATATATATATATACATGTAGTGGTCAAATGGCACGCAAAACACACATGAAAACACCTGGGTATTATGTAGTAGCCCAATGAATTACATATTGTTTCTAATGTCTCTTTCTCTCTCTCTCTCAAGCTGGAACCCTTCTATGCCTCCATCATCCTGTTTGTGGGCAGGGCTTGGGATGCAGTGACTGATCCTACTGTTGGTTTCCTGGTTAGCCGCAGCAGATGGACTCGCTTTGGCCGCATGATGCCCTGGTACTCTCCTCACACTCGCAGATTCTTCTGTTGCTTTCACGCTCTGCTCTGGGAGGTTTTAATATAGATCATGATTTACTTTCCCACTGCCCCTCTGAGGTGCTTGTAGATATGTATGTGCTAATGGTAATTATGCAGTGATTCTCACATACGCTTTAAGGGATTTGTCTTTAATGCGTGTCTGTTCCATGGGAAATGAAATAGAGAAAAGGCGGCAGTGTCTGACATGGCAATGTAGGCAGTAACCATGGCAACTGGACTGAGGTGGATCATAATGGATACATGGAGCAGGAGAGGAGGTTTGCATTGAGAACAATGGTGTCGTCTGGGTGTGGTCACACACTTTATTTGGCTCTTCATGCTGTGGCTCTCTAGGGTTCTTGTAATAATAAAGCCTAATTTCTTTCGGTGTGGTTTTGAAGGTTTAGTGTATTTAGGGCAACTCCCTTCTAAACCAAACACATTTGCGCACATATATACACACACAGACATGATCTTTGTCGAAGGTGTATTATGAAGGCATTCTAGAGACTTGGTCAAACTGCACAGTCTTGTTGCTGTTCTATGAACTGTTATGTCCATTTGTGTTGGATACCAGCTGATACTGGACTGCGAGAAATTATCTGTGAACTTTTTAGGTTCCTTTAGATGAACATAGATGAAGGAACTAAGTAAACCCCAGTATAACTGTTATCAGAGCACGAATTCATTGGTATTACTGATAGATCAGCCGAACTCATGAGCATTTGATTAGGCAAAGTGTCTCGCATTAAATGCAAACATAGAAAGGAATACAAAAATAGAAAAAAAAATTGCATTACAGGTTCAAATTGCTTTGCAAGAGTAATGATGCCTATATCCCCTCTGTAGCCACGTGGTCAGCACAATAACACACACTGACACACTGCAAGGTTACAGACAGTGTTGCTATAGAACCCCACCCTAATTCCTACCACTCTGCTCTCACTCCATAGGATGTAGTTATAGGAATGAGCCAGATGACCATATACTCCAGTAAAGACAAACAGATACACTGAAGCATGTTGTGTGTGTGGTCACGCGTGCTCCTGCATTTTCGTCAGTAAGTTGCTATATCATCTGAGGTAAAATTGATATTGATGGATAGACCTGGGTGGATACACTAAAGCGCAGATATATTGTTCTTTGTTTTGTTATCTGGTGCTACGCTGAGAAAAAAAATTCTCGCTGTGAAATTTTGTGAAACTAGACATTTGTGTGTTACTAAGGCTTTAACCATAGATGTAAATTTGTCTCTAATGTTGCATCGAGGCAGGTTAGTTGATAGTCACTGTGTGTGGGGAAGTGATTGGGGGTTGAGGAACAGAGAAAGGAGGCTCTCTTTGCTTTGATTGGTCCAGCCCACAACACACCACCAGTTCTGAGCCAATTGACTCAGTGCGGTGATGGCAGTTTGAAAAAAGGCGGTCATTATGAGGCAGTTGTCGTGAGGTTACTACAGGTCAAAAGGGGGTCATGTCTCATTCTCTGCTCAGAGTAAAGGGTCTCTTGTTATTAGCATGGCTGCAAGGCAGGGTTTTTTTTATAATGTAAAAAAGGGTAAACCCTTAAGAAGCCCACACCATGGACTCACGCCAGCCTAATCCTTAAGGCATTATGTACCCTGAACCAAAAAGCATTAGGGCAAAAATTTGCATCTACAGATGTATTTATTAAAATTTCTCAGTAACCTCATTTTAAGTTAAGATAAGATAAGATAACACTTTATTAATCCCCAGGTGGGTAAATTAGGTAAATTTTATGTCACCGTGTTCATTCACACATGCTCTGTATTTAATCCCGCCCATCTGCTTGTATCAGAATGGAAAAAGGGAAATTCAGTTTATACTTCTAGACTACAGAGACCAAGTCCAAATCGTCTGTTGGTCAGTTGTTGATAAATTACCTCTCACTCCTCACAGCCAGTTGAACCTCTCTGTTTCCAAAACAAAACTGTGTGTGTGTGTGAAGTTTATCACCTCGTCTCGTGCTTGGGCCGTTTGCCCTCAGAACACCACTGGAAACAAGTCCCGGGGTAACTGTCTTATCTTATCATTTGGAGTGTGACGACCCGCACACAAAAGAGTGTTGAGGGAACGGACTCGACTTAAGTCTAGAGTGAAGGAGGGCAGTTCTTCGAAGCAGCCAACGCGGACTTCATCACTTCATTAATGCAGAGAGAATCAAGCGCACTGTTTCTACGGATGTGCTGCGAAAGCCATGAAACGCCATTGTGCTGGCGCCGCATGAGCAATTTTTACTACACGTGGTGTTTTGGCTCGGTGAACCGTGCCGCTCATCATAATGACGCAATGAGAAAAGAGCAACTGGGAATCCCTCAGTGATGCACATGACTTACAGCCCAAGTTACCATTCAAGGAATATAGCCGTTTGGCTTTCTCGCTTCCTGTTTTAAGCTTGACAGTAAATTAAAATAAATACTGATAAGCTTTGGAAGGCGTGTCTCCATGCAGACTGCTGATAACGGGGCTTTGTGTCTGTAAACATCCTTTTTAATATTGCTTGGTTAGATAACCATGTTTTAACATTTATAGGGAATTTATATATGTAGTCTGTGGCTCACGCTACTTGTTTGCATAATGTGTAGCTCAGAGATACGAATCCCAAGCATTCAGTAAAATTCACAGAAACAAATTCTGTGAATATTAACTCCTCCGTATGCGTATGTTTCTGTTACTCCTGCCCATGTAATTTTAATGAACAGCACAGGCACCCATTGGTGTCTGGAAGGACATTCTTTCCTCTGCTTCATCGTTACTCTGTGTTGACTAATATCTAAAAACATTGTTAGTGAAGGTACCAATGAAGTCCCCTCTAGTCAAGTATTCAAGCATTCACAGCGCATTATGGCTAATACTTATGGTTAATGTTTTTCTGACTTTAAATTTGATAATGGGAATTTACAAGGCTACCCACCAGACAGTCCAAGCTCTGAGAAAGTGCAGAGTGAGAGAAAAACAAAGTTTGCACTAGACTCAGCTTTGTTGCTAAACCCCAAACATTCAGATTCGGGGATTAGGGGATTATTTCCTAAGAAATGAACCCAGAGAAAGTTCCTGATCAGTTCTAAGGGGATACGTGCAAGTTAACAGTGATAAAGTCATGAAATCTCCTGGTTCCTGTAGTACGCTATTTCAGTGTGTTGAGTTTCTTAACATCTAAGACACTGAAGGCACAGCATTGCAACACCACCACAGACAGTAACGGTTTTCAGTCTACAACAGCCAATCCATTCCTGTAAAGGTTGAAAACAGTTTAACAAACAAGACTGAAGCATGCAGTCATCGAATATCAACAACCCGTCAGTAGACACAAATGTGTTTAAGTTGTCTTAAAATTTAGAACACTGGCTTTGACTGAATTAATATTCCTCTTTTTTTTTTTTTGCACCGAACATTTATTCAGTAAATTCTCTCATGTCTTTTTTTTTTTTCTAGGATCCTCATCTCCACTCCGCTTGCCGTGCTTAGTTACATCCTGATCTGGGTGGTTCCTTCCGTGGATCAGCTGAGCAAGCTGATGTGGTACCTGATATTCTACTGCGTCTTCCAGTCACTACAAACGGTCAGTCACCCTCTATCTTCTCCCTTCAGTTTGTGTTTACAGTGCGGACTGGGAGAGTTAGTGAATTTCACAAGAAATGAAAAGACTAACGTTTAATTCTTTTGTGTATCCAGTGTTTCCATGTGCCGTATTCAGCCCTCACCATGTTCATCAGTCCTGAGCAGAAGGAGAGAGACTCGGCCACAGCGTTTCGTAAGTGCTGCAGATGCGTTGGGATTATTTTGGAGGGGAATAAAAAAAAAAAAAAAAAAAAACGCTTACAGGGCACCAGATCATTTAGAAAATAAGACGGATTAGTTCAATGGAAAATATTGGCATGAGCGAGATGAAATGTGTAATCCCTCAAAAATTTCCCCCAATTGACTGGAGAGACACATGACATCGATTTCAAAACAAATTTAAAATTTCTACCAACCCACACTTGGTATTGTTGGCTGGGGGCCTAAGGGAGTGCAAACAACTGTGTTTCCCCTTGGGCAGCTGACCTGACCAGGGTTACTCTCCCTCACACTCAGCGGTGGTCACTGATGGTTGGGCATCTGTGTATTTATGGGTAAAACCAAGCAAACAGTAGTCTCTTCCAAGAACATTACATTGGTTGATGATGATACTGTACAATTTTGCAGTATGGGAAATGATTGAGCAGGTAAACGTGTAGAAAAGGAAAAATGTGCTAGTTTCAACTGCCTTGACTGAGCGGCTGTGAGGGAGGGAGACTGGGCCATAAGCTAAAGGGGAAAATTTGTCTGAGCATTATGATGGTAAGACTGGTTCTCTCTCTCTGGTAACAGGTATGACAATAGAAGTGCTGAGTATTGTGGTTGGCACTGCTATTCAAGGACTAATTGTGGGCAACGCCATACCCCCCTGTGTCGGAGGAAACTTGAACCTCACTAACGGTCTAAACGCAACAATCTTCAACAGTTCACAAGAAAGCTCCCTGGACAAGACAGTAAGAATGAGGGGACCAAAAGGTCCATACAGTGCAACTTTTTGAAATATTTCAGGTGTTTGATTTTTCAGAGTGTGTTTCATCACTCATTGGTAATGTATTGCATCATAATATTGTGTGTCACTTTTTTTTTTTTTTTTTTTGTTAAATCCTCTCTCTCTCTCTCTTTTTTGCCCTTTGCTTAGAAACAAGCGTACCTGATTGCATCAGGTGTCATTAGTGGTGTTTATGTCCTTTGCGCGATAGTGTTGTTCCTGGGTGTCCGGGAGCAGGAAGGTGAGCAGGCTGCATCTCACTGCTAAATAAAAAGACTGCTGCACATTCTCAAAATTACACTCCTGTACAAACAAACTTTAAGTATTATTGAATTCATAAGGAGAGAATGTTCATGTATTTCTTGAACACCCCATGCAAATGTTTACTATTTGGGGTTCACTTTTAAACATTTTGGAGAAAGCTGTCATTTTTTTTTTTAAAGCATTCCTCTCTCCTCTCCTCTCCTCTCCTCTCCTCTCCTCTCCTCTCCTCAGGACATGAGCATGTGAAAGTGAACAGGCCCCTGTCATTCTGTGAAGGTTTGCATTTGGTTTTAGGATACAAGCCCTATGTTAAGCTGGTCATGGGCTTCCTCTTCACTTCCTTAGCCTTCATGGTAAGTGTGACATCTCCACAGAAACAATGTACAAAAAGGTTCTTTGAAGCTTAAATTTCTTTTTGTATCTGTGCATACCTGTTGTTCAGTTTATGAGTCGTTTCTGTTCACATTTAGTGCTACCTTATGAGGCTCATGTTAGATTAGCTGTTTCTATAGTCAGTGTCTTTTCCATTAAAAATGACTATTTAAATGGATGTTTGCTTTTTAATAAGAAGAATAAGCTGCCAGTTCAAGCTTCCAGCATTCAGTGATTGGTTTTCTGTCCAAATTGGTCTTGTTCATCGAAAACAAAAATGACCATACTTTAATCGTTATTTCATAATGATTTTAGGTATTGTTACATCAACATTTCTGTAGCGGTGTGACTTTGTGAATAAAGAGCAAAAGTATTTTGACAGTCTCAGCTGTCGTACATATGGAACAACCCTGGGTAACAATGTCCATTCCAGCAGTAATCTCTCAACCAACAATAGTGTGTGTCACCTGATGGCATGGCAGGAGACAGCAGAATTTACCACAACGCAGCAAGCCATGACAGAGATAAGGCTTCGGATAAGAGTTCGCATTAGAATAAGTTTTATTTTAACACTCAGGTTTCGAATAGGACTAACATTAAAGTTAGGCTTAGAGTAAAGACTGTAAGGGTTTATGCAGAAAAATGTGCATAATCACAATTTTATTTCCTTATTTTTTTTTTTTTTTTGCTTCCGAACAGCTGCTGGAGGGGAACTTTAACCTGTTCTGCATTTACGTTCTGGGTTTCAGAGACCATTTTGCGAACATCTTAATGGTGATCATGGTAGGTCATCTGCAGTCTTATAGCATTCTTACATTGTTTTTTTGAAGATCATCGTAACCCTGGTGGAGAAGATAGCTGTTAGGAATTAGTGTTTGGTTTTGTTTTGATTTCTCCTGATTTCAGATGTGTCCAAGTCGGTGCAGAATAAAAGTATTTGACAGAACTCGGTACATGCTTGCGAGCCAAAGAAAAAAAGAAAAAGGCATCGCCATGGCGATGAAAGAACGCATTTTCGGGATGAGAGGGCACGTTGTTTTGGAGTCTGGGAACTGGGTCCCTCTTTAGACCTCTCTCCTACTGTTGTTTGGAAAGTGAGGGAGAAAGCCAAACAAGAAGGGCCGAACACAAGGAAGACTTTGTTAGTACGGAGGTCTATCAGCAAAGCCCTTCTTGGAAAACAGTTCTTAGATTTCTCTCTCTATTCACATGTTGTCTTTTCACGTTTTCGCAGAGTCATGACTGCCCTCTCAGTGTATTGACCTTTAAGCAACACAGTTTATCAAAGCACTAAAACATGACAGAGCTAATTAACGGATTCCAAGTTGGTCTGACTGTTAAGTTCAGTAATGAACTAAATTAAAATCTTAAAACATATAGTACTTGTGTACTCAGCTCTCCAGCATTGTTATAAAAAATAATTTCAGCGATATTTTCCATTCATATGGAGATATCGACAGTTTGGAAAGACAGACCCTCTGAGCTGTCATGTGATCATCTGGGCTCGTATTGTTTCTCTTCTCAAGGCGCCGCAGATTCTTTGAATTTTTTCAACTTCCTGTGGATTTCTCAGATCTTGTTGAAGTATCTTCTCAGGCTTATTAGATGTTCCTAATCAGATTTGTCACTGTAATGATAAGTGTTGCCTACTCTTGTAGCTGTCTGGGACCCTGAGTATTCCTTTCTGGCACTGGTTCCTCACTCGATTTGGGAAAAAGACTGCTGTTTACTTTGGCATCACGGTGAGTGAATATATGTAAAATACATTTTTTTGGGGGAGGTGTTTGTTATTGTTTTTGTTTTGTTTTTTGGGGGAGGGGGGAGGTTATCCTTTTTCACTCAAATTAGAATGATGAGCGCCCTATGTATGGCATGACTGCGGCGTCAGCCTGGACTGGTGAAGACCAGCTTGTGTCCTCTGATACATATCAAATCATCCAATGCTTCTTGTCACCTGTCGAGCTAACAAGCATCTCCTTGGTTTGGGGAGCCCTGGCTGTTTCCCCTAGATTTGCCTGCAGCTGTACAAGTGCCCCACTTTACACTAAGTATTAGTGAAGCTTAGTCAGATAGAGAATACACTATTCAGGTGATTATCCTAGAACATGGCCAGTACTATTCTTTGCAACAAACAATGCAAAGGGCACGCAGTGCAATTTATTGCTACACTAAATAGGTGCCTGAGTGGCTAGTTCATTAAGTAATGCAATAAACTTTTTCATTTACTGCCGTACTCCATCTGCACTGAGGTATCATTCATTGTGTGTTTTGATATGTCTCTTTCACCACCACTGTTGTACTCAGTTAGTTAGTTAGCTTTTTATCACCAAGGTAATAAAAACCTCAGGACTGCTGTTGGATGGATGTTTTTTTAGGTAGTGAAGGGCTCTCGCTATACTTTTAACACCAAAGACCTGATGGTCCTAATTTTGTTTAATTTTGTATGTGCGTGTCTAAGAAGATTTCTCTCTTTTTGCTTTTCAGTGGGCGGTGCCTTTCTTGATTCTGATTGTATTGATCACGAGTAATCTCGTAGCGTCATACCTGATTGCCATAGCTGCTGGGATCAGTGTAGCTGCTGCCTTCCTCCTACCCTGGTAAGTCAACTGTCTTTTTTTTTTTTTTTTGCATGTGTGTTTTATATATTACAAATATAGGCATAACGACATGCTTTTTTCATTTCATGAAGTGTTCATGGATGCTTGTGGTCGTTTGATAGGTCAATGCTCCCAGACGTGGTTGACGATTTTAAAGTGCAGAACCCTGACTCTCATGGGCACGAGGCGATCTTCTATTCGTTTTACGTTTTCTTCACCAAGTTTGCCTCTGGAGTGTCTCTTGGTATCTCTACTCTTAGTTTGGAGTGAGTAACTGTATCTGTTTCTGGACTCAGATTAGGGGAATGTGGGACGTAGGCTCATATGTGTCACCTGATTTCCGAATAAACCCAGAATCAGAATGGAAAAATTCCTACCCAAAACATTTATATAACTTGAAAAGTGTATGCTGTGAACTAATAGCGGTCTTAATACCCCTCTCTGCAGGTTTGCAGGGTATGTGAGCAATGCGTGCGTGCAGCCAGACAAGGTCCATTTAACCCTGAAGATACTGGTCTCTCTAGCTCCCGTGGTTCTCATCGGTCTGGGTCTCTTAATTTTCAAAACGTACCCCATCAGTGAAGAGAGGAGACAGGGAAACCGAAAAATACTCCAGAACCTCCGGTGAGAGATTCGGATTATGCGTGCACTCAGACACACACACACACACACACACACACACACACAGAGAGAGAGACAGTCAGTACACTGCCAAACTGAACCTCCAGGAGTTACTAAACAGCTAAGATGCTAAATGGGTCAAACTGTGATTAATTCAGTAGTTTTTGCTGTGGTGGCACACAAAGTTCATACGGGTCTATTCCAATACAGAAACTTGCCCTTTCCTCTCACTGAACATGCTTCACCTTGACAGCGGCCTGCAGGCTTGCTTTAAAACATAGCTAGCTGTTTAGCTGTTCTACTACTTTACACTTCACACTGTGTGGTCATGTTCTAAGAGTCTTTATCGATATCAATAACAAAACAACTTTTTCACTTTTGTTATCTCTCTCTCTCCAAAACAGGTACAGTGAGCAGGATTCAGAGTCAGAATCCACAGAAAATGGCAGCTCCGTTTAGGGATTCTCTGAAGACCACTGATCACATCAGATGTTTACAAGGACCAACATTCGTAAAATCCTTTACTGACCTCTTTGCTCTTTTTTCCGTTTGTTGTTTAGAACTGAAGGAGGAGCTGACTTGCACTGCTGCTCTGATTGCCTTGATTCAGTGAATGCAGCAAGGTTTGAGCGCCATCTAGTGGCCAAAAGAGAACACGTTCTCTATTAGCACAACCCCATCAAATGTGATTGTTGCATTAGTTTGTGTGTTACGGTGTGTCTGTTTTTCACCAATTTGAAAATGAGGTTGTGTATCACTGTGTAAAGACTTTTAGATCTATTGTTCTGGCATAGTCTTTTTCGTTCCTTCGTTTGCTTTAGCCAGTTTTTTGTGCCTGGGTTTGAATACTAAGTGGACTTTTTTGTGGTCCGTTTGATGGCTTTACTGGGATTGAATTTAGCATTTTGTCACCATGTGAAATCCTGACTCAGTACTCAAGCAGTATGTCTCATGGACTAAAATTATCCTTATGGGAGAAACTGTTGAATGCCCTCATTTCTGAGGGCTTTAAAATACGACAGTGCGGTCTGTTTTATGGCGAACAGTTCGAATGATTTCACAGATGTATATTTGTGAGAGAGACAGAGGTGCAGTGGACATTAGAGAGAGTTAATGCACATACACCTACAGAATTTTGAATTTGCACAACCCTCTCCAATCGTACTTGCTACCTGATCTTTGATGGATGGGAAAAACAAAGTGGTATTAATATTCCAAAGGTTTAAAAAAACAAAACAAAACAGTTTAACATGAGAGGACGCTTTGAAGAAGAAAACGGTGAAACTGTAAAAACGGTAAAACAAAGAAGACTGTAGAAAACAGTTCAATCACCAGAGTAATACGTTTGTTAACACATGTGAACAGTATTCCTCAGTAAATGTTGAGGCACGATTTTGTTTGATTAACAAAAATGCTGAGAATTGTACCATAAAACAAAACAAAACAAAACAAAAATCCAAGGAAAAAAAAAAACAACATTCTTCTTCTCGTGTTGTGTACATTTTCAAGTGTGTTGACAGCTGAAGGCAGTTGCCTTTGCGAAGGCAAATTTAAAATAGTTAAGCCATTAAATTTAAATTGGTTAATTTATTTTATTTATTTAAACTGTTCTTTAATTAACCACTGATGATTTTTTTTTTGTTTGGTATTTATGGATATGTGTTATTTTCCATGGTAAGGAACCTGTTACTAATCAATCTGTGTTAAAGTTAGCATTTGTTTCAAGTGTGTTTGTAAAGACATTTGTGAATTTGTGTACATACATGTGGGAATTAGTTTTAGAATAATATGCAGTCGCTATGTAACATTTTCCAAAAACGTAAGCAGTATCTTGTGCATGATGGCCTTTTGTTGTGAAACTGGACTCTGTTATGTCATATAAAGCCTTTGTTGAGATTATTTTCCACCATGGTGATGATAATACTAGGTGGGGTTAGCCTTAAAGTTCAATGCAGACATGCTCAGACAGAAAACACTAGACGCACACACTGAATGCTTTTGAATTCCTGAGTCCTGTGTTTGAAGACACGAAATCTTTTGAAGCTGCACACTGCCAGGGTGGCCCTGTGTTCGGAGTAATTCGTGACTGATTACGTAGAACATCCCTGTCTGTTGCTTCTCCTGAGGCTTCATTCCATCCTTGGGCCATTTCCCAAGCATTCACATTTTACAGAGATATTTAGTGTCTCTACAAATGCACATCTGTACAGCCATCTACGCTGTTACTCTTCAAAGATTTAGAGAGGACTGGGACATGGCAAACTTTTTATAAGTGATAAACCAGCATTCAAAGGGCTATTGGGAGACAACTGTCTTTCCCTCAAACACTGAATCCCTCAACTTTAACACCGTTAATATGTCAAGACGCGTGTGCATTTTCCAAGTCCTTCATTGCCGTTAGTGTTAAAGACACAAGCTTGAATGATCTGGGTCAATGGTGAACTTGCAACAAATATTGCATGCACTGTACATATTACAAATTTCATGTATGTTGTTAAATTGTACATTTTAACAGAAATTGACTTGTGTTGTACAGAGATTAAATTTGTTGTACCTTAACTTAATAAATAAATACTACTGCCATCAAACACCTCTCATGGCATTCCTGAATTTAACATCATTTGGCAAAATGAAGAATGATGAGTAGTCTGAATTTCCACCATCTTCATCTTTTAAACAGCCAGGTCTCCTCTCCTAAGGTGTTTCTAAGTAAGTTCTTGAAAATCATTGTCGATTAACAAGTGCTTAAGACGACTCGGCAAATAAAATGTGTCATTGAAAGAAACACTGTGTCCCGTACAATTCATTGCAAACCTTGGATTTATCCCCGAGCATTATACACAAGAATTTCATTGACTGCATGAGTCTATTATTATTGGATGAAGAATATCACCACATCAGCGAGCTAAGTGATGTTTATCATAACCTGGTAAAGGGACTGTAAAGTTGTTTTGACACTGTCTATTATGAAAAGCACTAAACAAATTATACAATTACAGTAAGAAAAACAAACAGATAGGCCTATAAAATCAGAGATGAAGACACTTTTACATCCTCACATGTTTTTTGATTTACTAAATGAATATATTTGCATTATAATCCCTCAAACCATTTTCTCTGTACAAGTAAAAAGTCTTCAGCCTTTTGGACAATGTCATTTCATGTCTCTTTGCTCAAGATTACATCTAGGCTTTCGCCTCTGATCGAAGAGGCTCCTTTTATAAAGTTCTGTCCCTCAACAGATGTTTTGCTGCTCTGTGTTACATGTGAAAATCAAGTTGTTGTGTACTGTCACAATCACTTGGGTGCTGACCTTTGGTTCATTGCTAGTTGTCAGGGCAAGGTTTCTAACACAACACATCTCTGGTGCCAGCGCTCTGAGGGAGCAGCAGTGCCTTTGTACTCTACACTAAACAAGGAGACAGCATGGCTCAGTGCACTCAGCGAGTGAAACTTTCACAGAGTGACAGAGGCGAAACCAGCAGAATTTTGACAGATACTAGATAAGTAAATGAACAAGGAGCGGGTGTAACCGATAAGTGGACAATTAGCTGGTTTAACGGTGGTAAATGAGCACAGCGCTGATAGGCCGGTAGACGGAGAGGAGGAGACGGAGGTGTAACACAAAGAAAGTTCTGTCTTTTAAATGGATCGAACGCCAGTTAAGAACAACCAGTTAAGGTCAGAGAGCCCAACACAATTTTCAAGTCTGTTGATTAAATTGTTAAGATCAACAGCATTAAAAGGTGCACTCAGCTCTAACAGTAGCAAAATGGAGAGTCTGTTTGCCTGTAGACAACATTTGAGCATTTTGGGGAGGAAGGGAAGCTGAGAAATGACCAAATTAAACAATTTTACAGCTTATATAATCAGCACATAAAGCAGCCCCCCCCCCCCCAACACAACCACCTTACTAATATGTCTAATGCAAGGTGAAATGTTGAACTTAGCAGGTGATTCACTCAGCTCTTCGTTACCTGTCTAGTTAAGCCAGGTCTCTGTAAACAGAGTACAATTCATCTTGTGGCACTGATTCATCAACATTGAAAGTTTTGTTAGCAAGGGGATGTGTCATTAGGCAATGCCAGCTTTAAAGTGTGTGAAAAGGAGCTTATTATCCGAACTGGGCACAGCAGACTTAACATGAATGTGATTTCTACACAAGCACCCGGGTGGTCTCTGCTTCACATCTCACAGATTTTGTCCATTGCTAATCCCGACCAGGATCAAACCAGGTAGGGGATGCTGCCAGTCTCAAAGAAGTTGCATTCCTCTGGTGGGCCACACCCCTTGAGTAATTTATGACACCCTGCAGTCACAATACTAGGTAATTACCTTAAGCTACTGCACTTAAGGGAGACACACGTTAGTGTGACAAAGGTGAATGATGCAGTTTCCCTGTGGGAACATGGACTTTCAGACACATTAGAGAAAGCTCAGATTTATACAACTCAGGATGACATTCGTCCTGTGAATGTCCAGGGGGTTACTCCAGAAAGCGGATTTAGTGAAAACTCTGAGGTAGTTAACTCAGAGCAAGTAGTAAACCTCCTAATAGAGGAGCCCTATGACTGCATTCTCTTAGCAAAACAAAGCCATAGGGCTCTTCTATTAGGAGGTTTTCTACTTGCTCTGAGTTAACTAACTTTTCAATAGAGTTTTCAATAAACCTGCTTTCTGGAATATCCCCAAGGTGTCTGCACTGTCCGTTGCTATGTAACCACAACAGCTCACTCAGTAGCAGAGTCCACTGACTCCACTATGCATAACAAGTATGACATCATCCAGAACTTTGGGTAAGTTAGGTTATTTAGTTGTAAGCAGCATAAGGGATGTTTGTGGTATAAAGTAAAGAACAAGCTGTGCTTTATGGATTTCATTGAGGATCTTTATTTGCGTCAGTCTGTGAAGATAGTTGAAGTGTCTTTGAGTATGCTGTTGCAGGGGTGAAATTACTAGTTCTGTGGAACATTCTGATCGCTGCTTTGAGCTAAGAGTGCTTGTAGGACCAGGCATCTGAACCAGGACTTTTCTGACATTGCTGTCAGGATGACGTTCATCTTTCTTGTGATCGTTCAGTTCCAGAAGGGATGGAAACTGAAGTGAGTGAAATGCAAAAGTAGGCTCTTGCACTCTGCCTTAAACCAGCTGTGGAGGGAGGACAGTCTACTGGCGCCATCAGTCATTACCCAGTCAATACATCATAAATAACTGAGTCATACTCAGCATAACTCTTTACCATAACAACCCAACCAGTCTCATTTAAACCCAAACATCAAGGAATTAAAAAGATTGGTTTCACACCCACTAATCTGAATTGTTATAATAATAATAAAAAATTACTCTGGAACTTCCATAGTATAATTTATTGACTGATCATCTCTTTACTAAGTGCGAAGACGATTCACACTAACTTCTATAGCTTTGTGGTGAGCTGGCGGAGGGGTGGCGATACAACCTCAGTCCCTGTGGTCCCTAAACCTGGCTGTTTGTGGGCCTTCTTTATATAGATGACAAATATGGTAATCACACACTCCACCTTTGCCTGTTCACACCCACAAACAATGACATAATCTGGCAATCACGCCGTCATTCACTGCGCCACAAAAAGAGCACACTGGCGACATACTAATACCCTTTACAAAGTTCAAACTAAACACAGTTTGAGGTAACTGACATGATTTTCTGTGATGTATCATTTTAAAACTGAGACATTCTCTTCTGGTTGTTAAACTACAGCATGTGCAATGGCATGTGGTAAAGAAGTTACGACCTCGCGATTCATTGCCCAGTCAACAAATCGATTCATGAAAGGTTTCGGCACCTCTTAAGCAGACAGCTACGCTGGATTTAAATCAAGTGCCTTTGACACACAGGGTCATTATAACCCTTACCATCTTTGAAGTTACCTTAGACCAGGGAGGTATTCCAGAAAGCAGGTTTAGTGAAAACTCAGAGTTAGTTAACTCAGAGCAAGTAGTAAACCTCCTAATAGAAGAGCCTTATAGCTTCATTTTCCTGGCAAAACAAATCTGAGTTAACTAACTCTGAGTTTTCACCAAACCCGCTCTCTGGAATACACCCCAGGACTGGGGTTGAGAACCACTGCCTTAGACAGATACTTTGAACCACACTGATTTACTGTGCTGTAAACTTGTGGCTCTGCCGAATGCAAAGTTCCTACTACACAACTTTTTCCATAGTCAAGCTGAATTGGGGTAGAGCAGCAATGGAAACAAACAAACAAACACTTTCATTAAGATGTGTTTAATGGCATTGTTTATGACTTAGGTGTTTGGAGGGTGTGGTGTATAAATGTGTATACCAGTTTCTTCAATGTGAACGGCAGGCCGAACAGATCTTAGCTATATCAAACTACCAACTGTAACACTGAACTTAATGATCTGTGTAATAAAAAAAAAAAAGGAAAAAAGATTAGATACCTTTCATACCGAGTATTAACTTCATCTCCTCTTTTTACCTAATGAATGGCTCTTTAAATTCAAATTGTTAAAGTGACAGTCCATGAGAACTTGACCTGAAGGAAAGCCTTAAAGGATGCTACTGGGCACACAGAGAAGAGCAATAGTTAAAAAAAAAAAAACTAAGCCGAACCCAAAAGGACCACTTTATATTAGTTCACTTAGCCTTCAATACTCAGTACTATGAATGATTCAATCTACTTAAATGCATAAAGCAGTTCATTGATTGGTCGGAGTAAGATAAACCAGTCAACAACATGGGCGTCATTCTCCAATTACCCACTGACAATTTACTACAACCAGCTAGAATCCAATTTTTGTTAACACCACAGCCCAAAGACTGCGTTATTCTGTTGGCTTCAGATCAAACAGCTGTCAACAAAAGTTTGTGAAATGAAAATAGCTCTGTATTTCTTTGTTGTTATGAGTGCCGTTTTCACAGACATTACTAATTACACATTGGGCCTCGGCATCTCATATTACATAGATGGGAGTAAAAACAATAGTCAAGTGCAACAGTACAACTCGAGAGAAATTATTTTTGAAGACGGTACCGGCAGTCCACCGTTAGCTGAAAGAAAGTTACATTTTACGGAACTACTTGACAAAATTCCATTCGCGAAGGCGCGTGTTTTCAATGAATATCATCGGTCAGACGCAAAAGACGAGAACAAGCTTCTCCAGCATGATCTCACGCGTTTCCTACCCACCGAAGTGCACTCTCCTGGCGAAGTTCCAAAGAACCATTTTGCACCCCTTTCTGATGTCTCGGTAACTTGCTCAAACACAAAAGTTGTTATTAGAGTAAAACCCACTTTCTATGGGTTTTCGGCGATCGCTGACGAGTTGACCCTTGGAGGAACCTGCAAAAGTAACGGAGTTCTGAAACCATACGGGGATCTTCTGTTCACATATTCGTTAACAGACTGTGGGGGCACACGAGAGGTGAATATATTATTGGGTTTTAAAACGTGTTCTGTCTATTCTGTATTGCATGAAACTCCCATTCCCTCTCCCCAAAGGTGTCTCCTGAATATATCACTTACAAGTTTGTGTTGTATTATATACCAACGACACGTCTCCCAGTACACAGATCACATCGTGTGAGCGTGGACATCGAATGTCGGTTCAAAAGGTGAACATCTAAAACATTACGCACACCTAGCCTCTAGCACGCCCACAGATTATACCAGTACACACTGCATTTCGATTAATCGTTCACCGCATAGTCAAGACCAGAAATACTCTCTGTGCAGATATCACCACGTTTACCAGATGGCATTGCGACCAACTTGGAGAACGCCAACACGCAGAACAATAAGGGGCCAATCAGGTGAATTCCGACTACAGCTGATGGACGGTAAGAATGCGCGCCCCTATCACTGTGTCCCAATTCAGAGTTATCTGCATTAGTTGATTAAAACCCAATTGTCTACGGACGTGTATGTCTGTATCTGTTAGCATCATGGACTACTCCTGCCAAATCAAACATATACCTGCTTGGCCAGACTGTGAATGTCCAGGTGTCTGCGCTGTACGTTACTCCTGGAGCAAAGCTGTTTGTCCATCATTGCTATGTAACCACAACAGCTCACTCAGTTGCAGAGTCCACTGACTCCACTATGCATAACAAGTATGACATCATCCAGAACTTTGGGTAAGTTAGGTTATTCAGTTGTAAGCAGTATAAGGGATGTTTGTGGTATAAAGTAAAGAACAAACTGAGCTTTATGGATTTCACTGGGGATCTTTATTTGCGTCAGACTGTGAAGACAGTTGAAGTGTCTTCGAGTATGCTGTTGTAGCGTTCTGATAGCTGCTTTGAGCTAAGAGCGCTTGCAAAACCAGGCATCTGAACCAGGACTTTTCTGACAATTTCTCCTAGATGTTTATTGGAAAGCCAGAAGAATCCATACTTTTCTCAGTTCAGGTCTCCCAGGACTGATGACACCCTTCGCTTCTCCTTTGATGCATTTCAGTTTATTGTGGACCCAGACAGACAGGTAACATTATCTACACAGCCGTTGCCCCATCATTCACCCACTCTTCCTTTTTTCCTGTTAGACCACTCTCTAAAACAAGTAGAGCAACACAGAACAGTACATTGCCAACGGGTCCTCTTGCTTGGTTGGTTGGTCCCCAAGGAATGTGGTGATACTGATCCACTGATCTGATGTCAAAACCGTCATTCATAATTATAATGTCCTCAGAAATGGAAGTACAAAGTATTGTCATTTTTATCGTCTGAAAAAGTACTCAAATATTGAAAAGAAAGTTATCATGAATTATTTACATTACCTGACAACAAATAAGTCTACGTTAAGTTACCCCGTATAGCTTTTCCTGTGAAAAAAGACTACTTAACACCATAATCATACTTCTACTGTCTCTCTCCTTAGATCTTTCTTCACTGTAAACTCTCAGTGTCAGCTGATGGTCCTAGCCCTACCCATAAATCCTGCACCTATAGAGAATACGAGAAGAGGTGAGGTTGACTCACAGAAAGTTGGCAAGGTTTACCGCTGGTCCATTAATTGTGTGTATATGTGATTAATCACAGTGAGTCAGCACTTTAGTGTTTGATATCAGTGGGAGTGATAATGAGATCTATGCATTTTTAATCTAATATTTTTCCTTGGAATGAGGACTTAATCTACATTACCTCTTAAATAAATGGACCCTTATTCTTGTTATCATTTCCTTATCTGGCAGCTGAGAAGGAAAATTTGTAATGGATATATTGTGCAAACCACCAAAACTAGTAAAACTGGACTTTTTTTTTTCTTACTCCACTTCCGTTTACCTTAAGATTCTGGTAACTGAACTGTCTCCCCCCCGCCCCCCGCCCCCATTTCCTATGCTCTAAAGATTAGGGTTGGTGTTAGGGCTGGGAATCGAGGATGCAGTCAACAAGACTGTTGTAAAGATTTAAATACTTTAATACATTTAAATACCTACTTTTTGTATATAAACCACTCGCTATTCACCAGAACAATATGATATTTTTTCTTTCCAAATATGGACAGTAGACAAAGCACAAGCACTTTTGGCAGTTTTAGTGGATGACAGCGTTCCGTTACCCAAGTAACCTATAGGCTGTCAGCATTAGTAAGGTGTGGTAAATATAATCCTTCAGAAATGAGTTAGCAAAAATATTTTGTTCAGTTTATGGAACCTATGCACATTTTACTGAATGAGAGGGAGACCTAGTGTTGATACAAACAGATGTTTCTTATATGCATTGTGAACTGAGTAATGCCTCCTTTTCTAAATCCTAACTTACAGTGCTGAAAAACAGAACCAGGTCATCAGACAGATTGCTTCCAATTTTGGAGCATGGTTCTGTGTCCATTTACTAGTTGGGAAATGACCCTAGTTTGATCATGAATCCATGAGGCTAGTGAACAACACTGGTTCTCCTCTCCAAAGGTGGATAGCGCTCACTGGCGACAACTCCTTGTGTGACTGCTGTGACTCCAGTTGCTTGCCTGTGAAGTCTAAACGAGCCATGTATGAAGGTAAGTGACACTGCAAACAGAGCAACCTCTGCCTGAGAAAGTTAAAACTCTAGGGTTAAGGCTAAACTTTTCCGGTGAGTAAGTCCCAGAAGAAGGAAACTCGCTCTCAATTGCTGACACACAGGGTCACTGTTAGTCAGTTAGAGAGTATCGTTGAAACGGGATTGCACACAAGTGAAGTCATAATCATGCATGACTTCATTCATTCTACCAAGACACCCATGGACGTCATCAATGCATTTTTGGAATAAAGCCCAGGGATATGCTTGACTGTCAGAATTCAGACTACCATGCTGTACATTTTACAGCACAATGCTGTCAAAAGCCATATTTTTTTAGAGTAAGAACTCCAACCATCATGTTATGGTTCAATTCAAGTTGATGCCCTTTTTCTCTCTTCTCCCCCTCATTAGGATTTGTGAGCAGTAGACCAATGATCTTCTCAACTGAGAGCTCAGTTATTCCTCCTGTCTCAAGTTTCAATCCCCTTCCACTGAACAGTGACCTCAGACAGGAAAGTGGTAAAATGTTGTTTGAGACCAAACTTGACAAGGATAGGGATGGGCTGTACGGCCATACTGACTTCACAGTGCCTACTGCTATGCCAAGCATATATGGACATGCTGATGTAATGTGGGTTGAAGATTTTGAAGATGATTTGCTTGAGGATCAGAATAACTTAGGCTTCAACACTAGTATTGTGGAATATACTGAGGAGGAAAGAACAAAGGATGAGAAGGGAAAGGGACAGTTGGAAATAAGTAAAGGGTTCGTCTCTATACAGAAGTTACAGGACAGAGAGAGGCCAAAAGGTAGCAGAGAGGAGCTGACATCCAGGATTTGGGAGATGTTGGCTGAACGGAAGGGGTTGTACGTTGGATCAGGTCATTCCACCAGAGAGTCAGGGATTTCTAACATGAGAGGTTCTTGGGAAGGGGAGCGATCCTATTTTGGAACAGGAAATGAATCCGTTTCACAAGAGAAATCAATGATTTCTATACATGACTGGAATGCTTCAGTGACAAAAAAGCAAGTCATGGCAGCAGAATTAACAAAGGAAGGAGTGGTCATGGAAAGTGAGATGGTGCCAGTTTCCCTTCCAGAAAAAGAGGGTGTGGATTCTTTTGATGGTGACAGGATATTGCTTAGTTTCTTACATTCTCAGGAGTCTGGAGAGGATGACTTCCTGCAAGCCGAGCTGGTAGAAAGAGGTATTGTAAATGAACTGGAGTTGTGACTAAAACAGCTCAATAAAAATGAGTTTTTGAACATTTAGTCTTGGTAAACTGGGAGAAAAGAAATATCGATGTGTAATTTCTGTTTTCATTGTTCTTTTGAAAAATGAAGGAAAATAAAGGATTGCTTTGGAAAATACTGCTGTGTTGTAATCGGATATAAATCTGAGTGAGTTGTAATGTTTACATTCCTGAATGATGTGTGGGAGGGCTGGAAGCTTATCTCCTCCTGGTAGTAGTGAGGGTGATTCCATTTACTATAACCTGTTATGGTAGTGTGTAGACAAAGCACTGCATTGTATTTGAAAAAAACACTGAACTTCAAAGCATAAACATGTCAGTACAAGCAGAGCTAAATATCGGGTTGAATGTTTTAACCCAGGCAAGTCACTGGAAGCAGGTGACAGACTCTGCAGGGATGGTTTTGAAATGGTAATGGAAATTTGATCACTTTTTATATAACAAGATTAGGTTGTGCGGGTTCAAAGTTAAATGTCTGCATTTTGTTGCCCCATGGGTAAACAGACCATGTTGGAACTTCATTGTTTAACTTGAGAACAGAGTCACTATCACATCATGGAACATGACGTCATGTGCTGAAACGCAGTGGTATCACTTGGAGCGATACCACTTCCTTATATGGGCTGAGAACCAGATCACCATCGTGAGTTATGTTCAGGCATGGTCAAATCAGTCTAGTGCACAAGGGTACAGGAAATCAATTCTGAAAATGACTGCAATATAAAATGAATGTGACAGACAACCTCAATTTATGATGCATACACAGCTGTCTGACCACCTCTGATTTCCTTTGAATTACTAACCTGATCTTGAAAAAATAAAAAACCTGGCATATCTTAAGTCATGCAGCTTTGTGTATGAACTGAATAAGTGCCTGCTCTCATCTAGTCTATGAAAATTAGATGTTGTGAGATGCAGTAGCCTGGTCTTAGAAAAATAAATTTATTAAAAAGACATAAAAAAAACACTGACTTTTACATGAATTAAATAAACATATAAATAAATTAGTTTTTGCAAAAGACAACCAACACATCAAAACATAACATTAAATAAACAACCATGTGTGCATCTTTAAACATTCTCTAATCTCTTGGTACATAGTATACAATCACTCGTATGGAATACCCTATACAGTCTCCCAGGCCCAGTTGTTCAAAAAGTTTCATCTGGATCAGAATGATCCTGATTTGGAAATCCCATGTTTTCCTATCCAGGATCAGCTAATCCATCTTACTTTGGTGCCGGTTTTTCAAAGCAACATTGGATTGGATCACCCTGATCCAGATACAAACTTTTCAAGGTTACCAAATCCGGATCACTAGTGCTCTAAATGGGAATACATATCACAATGTAGGCTCCTAGCTATGTAAAGAACAACAGGTAGAACAGCAAGTGTGGGGTCATTTTATGTGAAATAAAACAATACACACATCCCCTTCCATTTTCAATATCTTTTAAACAGTCAGACCCCTCATCTGACCAACAACAAATAAATAAAAACAGACAAATATACATTATTCACAAATACATTGTGGATATTTTGAACATGTTTTAAAATCATAAAAAGGCTGAATGTCCAATAGTTAACAAAATAAAAAATGCAGTTGTTAGAAACTAGTTTTGAATGGTTCATCTCTGCTGATTGTGTCACTGTAATTAATATACAGTGATAAATGACAGTGCTTGATATTGACAGCTGTTTGGAGGATTATTTTTTGGGGACAACCCACCCCCTTTTAAACTTTACTGTACTGAAAGGCTCAGGTAGGTAACCTAATAGGTAGCCTAATGTCTACTTTATATACTTAATCACTCACTCACTCATTATCGAAGCTGCTTATCCTGATTAGGGTCGCGGGGGGTGCTGGAGCCTATCCCAGCGCTCATAGGGCGAAAGGCAGGGAAACGCCCTGGACAGGTCGCCAGTCCATCACAGGGCAGACACACAGACAAACACACTCACATTCATACCTAGGGGCAATTTATTGCAATTTAGGGTCTCCAATTCATCTAACCTGCATGTTTTTGGACTGTGGGAGGAAACCGGAGCTCCCAGAGGAAACCCATGCAGACACGGGGACACAGTCTTGAAACTTATGATGAAATAGAGCTGTATACCTCTGAAATACTGAACAAATACAGGGTGGCAGTAAAGCATACTGAACTGGATTTAAACACATCAAAACATACTTTGTTAAAGATGTTTGCAGCTTCTTTGAAAATACCAGCAGTCAAGTGGTCAACCAGCTGTGCGGTTGAAATGGTAGACAAGGAAAGGCAGAAAACAATCTATCTATATTATCAGAAATCATGTTAATGTAACAAGTCCCAAAGGCTGGTGCAAGTTTTTCAGAGATGAACTGTCCTCTTGGTGAAAACACGTTTAACCTCTGTTATGAGTCATATGGGATGAGTCAGGGAAGGTCACTATTTCAGAGGGACAGACATTTTGTAGGGAATGACTCAGGTCTTTGTTTGAATGTTTAAGCATTGGTGCATCTGATGAGTCATGTATTGATTGGTTTACTCCATTTTTGAAATCCTCCTTTATCTGTTGTCTTCTTCTTCTGCATTTTTTTAGTATAGCCACAGACAAAACAGCCATGATCACAATCGCCAGAAGTACGACGAGTATGACTAAAAGCTTCTGATCTGTTGCTGAATTAGCTCCATTCTCTGAAAATAAAATGAAAATTACATTAACCATTTGGTTATTTGCTCAAAAGTTTCAAAACTTACCAGAAATCCATCCAGATTTTTGCTTAATCACAAGTTGTTTTAGGCAATGCAGCTCTCAGGCATAGTTTTTTTTAAAGAGTATGTTTATTTATTATTAAAAACAATCTTTATTATTTAACATAACACCCCCTGACTTAATCCATGAGGATTAAGTCAGGGGGCGCCGTCCTGCTTTGATTTTGTTGTAGCATGTAAAGCCCTTTGAGACTGTAAGCACTGCTATTGGGCTCTAAATAAACTTGAAACTTGAAACATACCCTTATTTACCTAACACCGAGTTTATTTGACTGCGGTCCCAACTACTATTGTAACTAACAAGATCTATCCTGAGACTACTTTTTAACTGAGTGTTTGACAAATGTGTTACAAATGAGTTACAGATTTGTTGCGGTGTATTTGAGATGAACGTTTGCAGATGAACTCACCTGAGATGAGGTTCATGTCAAGCTCCCTCCTGATCTCCTGGTGCAGCTCCGTATTCCTAAGTATGAGGGTGACGGAGACATTGGTGATCCCTGTTAGAGTCAGTGTACTGTTGACGTTGTAGAGTTTTGTGTTTGAGTCCTGTGTCAGGTGTGTTTCTGTGTGGTTTGCGATGTCCTCTGCACTCTCAGTGACCCACAGGAGAGTGGGAGATGGGTAACCGCCCTCTGAGCTCATGAACACATCCAATCCATGAGCAGATATGGAGAAACGCAGACGAGGCTCTGGGTAGTACGCTGGGTAAAATTGAAGAAATCAATGTATTACCACCAAACACAGCATTTTTTAGAAGTTTTAATAACTATTTGAGATAATAATACAATATTTCTTATAAAAATGTATGGTATGGAAATCCTGTGGTATGAGGACAGGGATATACACAGCACTGTTTGAAAAATGTATATGTCATGGCCACAAATACATACTAATTCAAGGGCATGGTGCAGAACAGCCAAACTTAAAGACACCCTGTCTCTGACATTTTCAACCTGTGATGATGAAAGCTCTTTCCAGTGACAGTTTGTTTTGATGCTGACTATGTTGGGAAGCTGTTTCAAGTAGAAATATTAAAGGTATTATCAATGACTTCTGCTTACCTGCTATCTTCAGAGGAAAACTTTTCTTCTGACTGCCCATCTGGGTGCTGACAGAACAAGTATAAATCCCTGCATCCTCTGGGGTGATGTGATCCAGTTTAAGGGATGCATTTCCCTTGCTTATCTCTGAGATGAACAGGCTGGTCCGGTTGGCAAAGTGAGGACTCTGGCGGTCCAGTTGGTCTTGACTGTGGTAGAAACTGTGAATGACCTCCAGGCCACGTTGCCATGTCATCACACTACTTGACAGCTGCCAGGAGTTCCCAACAGAGAAACTGCAGGACAGTATAATTGATTGTCCATGCAAAGCAATCTGGGGGGCGTTAGGTACCGTGATCTCGAATTCAGCTAGAGAGAGAGACAGAAAACAGAGAGGAAATTCATTTGAGTGGAGCATTCATGGGTCTGTAATAACCTTTACATGTTTATTATAACAAATCAAGTCAATGCCTAAAGACCAACACTTTACGGATTAACAGATGGTATTATAACTCAAAGAATGTCTGAGAGAATAAGACTCAGTCTACAGCTCCTGAAATCAGAATGAGTGTGGGTGGTACAAAGTGACTGAATATCTACTTTTAAACAGCTTTGTATAATGTACCTTACAACTATGGTAATCTCAAAAACACTAATGGGCATAATCTAGTTGAATGACTCGCGGAATGAAGCACCGTTTGTATTTGCGCATTTGTTGTTTTCCGCTGACACAATACTGAATTCAGCAACGGAGGTGTCTCGGGAAATATATCTGAGTAAAAGCAGCGATTTGCTTTAGAAAATGCAATAAAGTTAATGTGAAAGGTGGCAGAAACGCTGCCTACTTCGTCACTATACAGCACTGCTTTTAGGTAAGCAATGAAGATAAAACGGGTACCATTTTCCCCCTCAAAACTAAGCCTTTGCCAATGATAAAAAAGTTTGATAATACGCTGGTGAAAAATACATAGGACACTAAAAACCAAGACAAGCAACCCTGATCTTCCCTACAGTGGCTGTGGCAGAGTTCAATTACCTATGACAAGTCAAATCTTTTCAGAAACAATCCCCTTTATCTGCAAACACGACCAGGTATAACGCGATGTATGTATAAGATAAAAGACTGCAAAAGTGCTCAACTTACTGTAACTCGATACTCCACAAAATTGAAGTGAAAGAAAAAATAATCCCCAAACCACCAATCTGACACCCATAGCACGGTTTTCACAAGTCCGTAGCTAATATTCAAATAAAAAACAGAAAGCCTTCACTTCAGATCGGACAACTCTGTAGTGCTACAACTTCGGGTAACGTGAACACTTGAACTGACGTTCAGCTTGCGTTCACAGGTGTTTATTCAAAGGTGTCACGAGTTGTGTCATGTGACTATCAGCCACACAATGGATTACGTGGATTACTTAACGAAAAAGAGCAATTTAATAGATTTTTCCCACAAAATACGCCGTCGTGATCCGCTAATCATTTGTGGAGTCGTTAACTATAATTATTTAGATTTCCAGCAGTTAGAAGGATTGCATTGGGGCACCAAAACACAAAACATAAACAATTGTGTTACTGAGCCCCTCCCAGGGTGACGTCATAACTGTTTATGATAATTTATCATAGCAACAAGTTAAAACAATAATAAGAGTTTCGGTCGCCCAGATACAAATTCCTCCACTTATTACACAATATCACTATCAAAATTCAGTCATTTACTGTGAAATATAAAAAGTATTTAGCAACATAGGTGCAAAAAAATGCCATAATTCCCTCTGTTTTAATAATGTATTTCTTACTAAGTTTTTGTTGTCATTTGTTGAAAGGGGATACTGCTGCGTGTTCAATTAGTGGCCTAAATACAGTCACGTTTATCTCTGGTTTACTTTCAATCTATGAATAATGAACTTCTAAAACTAAAAGGACATTTTCAAGGGCATAAAATAACTTCTGTATCCTCAATAAGACGGTAAAGTCAAATCCTCATGAGATTACCTTCCTGAAAATGTGTACATGGTGCCTGAGTCACCTTTGTAGCGGCAGCTATCATGTGCAGGCTCAGCGACATACAGTAGGCCTACAGTTATCACCCACTTATAAAGTTTAAATCGTGTGACAAAGAAAACGACAACTTGAGGCCTGAATTGCCTTTCTAGCAACCAGGGTGCTGTATTCCCAACCCTGTAACATACAGCAGGCCTATGATAGTTGTCTACTCACAAACTTTAAATTGTATGGCTGGGAAAACAACTACTTCTGCATCTTTAAGTAGTACTTTAAGAATTTTGAGTAGTCATCCAGAAGTGGAATTCAGTAAAAGCAGGTTAGAAAGACCCTTAAAGAAGAGTGTAACGTATTTTCCGACTCCTTGTGCTGCGTAAAGTTTCTGACTTGTGTGTTTTTGACCGTGTATCCAGTAAAAAGATGAAACCGGTGTAAAATTAACAAACTTTTTCATTTTCAACTATATTTACAACAGTTACTATTTACACTAAGAATACCGCAATCATTATGTACACTACAGTCATAGAAACTGTTGCTCCACACAGCTCTCTCTTATCCCCTACCCATCTCCCTCAACTATATGTCTGTTAAACAGTTAAGAGGCACGCACATACACATGTCACACGCAGTGGCAATTAAACATAAACAATACTGCGTCAGTCTGCATATAAGAACTCAACACTAACAGCATTATAACTTCCAAATATTCATGTTAAGAGAAAGAAATTAAACACTTGTATAAAGCAGCAGACAAAATTAACAATCCCACTCAACAATGCAGCTTTGGTCCCATAGGGGGCAATTTCTAATCTACATAACATTACTGTTCAGACAATGTGTAGATACTGAGACCTGAACCACCTTTGTAGCAAACAGGACCTGTTATATATCAACCCTTGAGCATACAGTAACCCACAGTCATTGCCTACTAATAAACTTCATGTAGCTGGGAAAACAAAAATGTGTGCACCTTTAATTTCTAAATAACATTACACTACCTTTCAGAAAATGTGTAGATATTGAGACCTCAGTCACTTTTGTAGCAACCAGAACCTATTATTCACCACCCATATGACATACAATAGGCCTACTTATTGCCTACTCATGAACTTTGCGTGGCTAGGAAAACAACGTGTGCACCCTCAATATGGGGTTAAGTTCAAATCCTTATGAAATTGCCTCTGAGAAAATGTGTACATATAGAGGCTTGAATCACTTTGGCTGCAAGCAAGTTGTTATGGGGCCTGACCCATGGTAATTGTACCACTGCACAATACCCATCATCACTATTCCTCACCCCTTTTATGTGTAAAAAGTTGATGACTGCTTGATTACCTGATTACTACCTATTATGTTTAGCTAGGCTTCAAAAGCCTATTTAGGTTTGTTTCTCTGTCATTGCCCCACTTTGGTTTTATATATACCACATAGAATATCTTCTGTTGTTTTAATTTATGGAGTCTGTAATCTTCCAAGTGAATTTAGGGGAAACCATATACTGCAGCAACAGTGTTACCTCTTCTCACAGCCAAGCAATGCATGAATGCATTTATGCATAAAGATCAAAGTCATTTTGTTTCAGCCAGTCTATCCTACTCTTGGTAGTTGAATCTTGGTACAGATGAGATTATGAAAACATGTATGCTGACATTTAGAAATGGTAATGATGATCATCAATAACGGATGGTTTTTGTATGATCATGTATGATTATTTTGTTTATCTTAAATATCTGTGGGCTACCACTTACTCTTCTAGTTACACATTGCAGGAGGGTTTAACTCTTGTGCAAATGAGAAAACAATATAATTTAATGATCCATAAGCACTTTATATGGAAATTGCATGCACAGCATTGCAAAGCACCATGCAGTGTTTTTATATCTTCCAGACTTATTCAAATATTTACAAACATTTGTAATTACTATATTAACAAATTGCAAAACAACAACAAAAAAACAACAACCTGGTAGTAAAAACTATATTGCTGTATAAACATAAACAGTCATAAACCTAGGCACATTACTTTTGGTGCATACAGTTGTAAAATTCCCTAAGGTAATGATGGAACAGACAAGATCCATACATAAACCTCTGTCACATTCCTGAGCTGATAATTGGTAGATTAATTCTCCAAAGGAATGCACAACATTACTATTACTGCTTTAAAATATTGTGAAAAAAATATGTCCTGCTTTATCTACAGCCAGGATGTAAATACATCTATATCCCTATATCATTAAACATTAGGTTTTATCTATATGAAAATGACAACGGACAACTTTACATCAGTTAAAAAAACCAAGTTTATTTAGCTTAATATTTAAAACAAGTTTATTTTAATTTCATTCTTTGTGAATTCCCTTCTGCGCTGGCTGGCGTCCAGCACCACCCACCCGGTCTGGAGTCAGGGTATCTAAAACAGAAAACAGAGAAACAAAACCATAAAGTTATCAATTTCAGTTACTGTACAAAGTGTGCAATTACCAAAATAATACAATAGTGTTGATAATATAAGCGTTCGATACCATTTAATACTATCTTTATAGTACAATATCCGCGCTCCTTCAGTAATTTAGTAGAATAATTTCGCTATCACAAGAGCAGAATGCTTACTTTGTCATCTGAACAAATAATCCTGCATTGAGGCATGTAATTCATGAAAATAGCATGTATTTCATCTTATTTCAGATTTTGGGTTGTCTACAAAATATATGCATGCCTCTCTCTTCCTCTCAACAGATTCTAGCTAACATTATCCTGTCATCTAATGCTAACTTTAAAGTTATCAGTTGGTTAGCGAGCTAATTTAATGCATCTGCATCTCTCAGTCTTGACATTTTGACAGTAGAGCATCCCAAATATTTAATATAATTCATAGCTACCATAATGACCATAGCGACAGGCAGGAATGTATGACCTCATATAATGTTAGACAATGCAAATGAACTATAAACGTTCCCGAATATTCATTTTGGTACAATTCAGCATTGAAACAGTAGATAAATCAAATGCATGCTTACCTGAGATGGATTCACAAATGAGACGTGTGAGGTGCCGTTGGTCTTTCACACGATGGTCTCAACTATAATTCGATGACTTTTCGATCATATTGGCCAACCATAAAGCAATGGCTTTTCAACGTCATGTCATCATTTCCCTGTCAACTATAAATCGATGACTTTTCAACATCACTATCGTTACCTGGTCGACTACAAATCGATGCTCAGTCATTTATAATCAGGACAACTATAAATCAATGATATTCTAACGTCACTGTCATCAACATTACTATACTGTCGGGTTTCATCGGTATTGTAATGGTGATTCAACATTTATTTAGCATTGAGATTTCAGTCATAATGATGATTCAGATGGAAGATCAATATTTTTCAATATTGTCTTGCTATCTGGGTAACTATGCGAATGTTTATGCTATGCTATGCTATTCTAATATGCTAAGCCTACTGAGAATAAACTATGCTGTAATAAATTAGTTATGAAACACATCGATTACCTAAGGATTTGATAGCTGCAGTTGAATAAATCAGCCGTTTTATCCGTATTTTCATATATTACCAAAGACAAATGTGATCACCACCAACACTGTGCTTAAACGATATACATTTATTAACACACAAAGTTAGTGCTACCGCGGTTAGTGGGTTAGCTACCTGGGCTACTGAAAGAACGTTACCTAAAGTAGGCTAATAGTCGCGAAACCGGTGTCATATGAACTTGGTGACAGAAGCCGAGGACGGCGCGACAGGGCCTTACGTCGGCAGCTGTTAAAGTTAATTTGCACCGTGTTTGCCTCTCGCGAGTGACATATGGAGTGGCCGACTGACAACATCGTTTGAAGGAGTGGTTGGAGTCCATCTCGTGGCACTTTTGTCGTTGCCCCCTTGCCCTGCCATACACAGACATCTACCAGTGATTCCCCTCTACTAGTCATAGAGACTTTCAAGGTAGTGGATTCGAATTGTTTTATTATTATTAAATTTACTACACACCTGCCTGTCCTTGAATAGACCACGGACTGATACATATTGGACGGACTCACTTACAAGAAGTATAATTTATTGTGGCAGTTAATTGTATCCTGTAATTAGTAACTGAGTTATTTAGTTAGCTAGCTAGCTGCTATTTAATAATTTGAATAAATATTCTTGAATTTTCACTGACAGGCCTTCTGGTTTTAGGTAAGTGTCCTATCCTGGAAGTAGAGTGGTATCTCTCCATAACACATACAGAGACACGGTATTAGTGGTGCTTTTATCTACACGCACACACGCACACACACACTCACACACACACTTTTGATAGCGGAACAACGCTCCCGCTGTAACTACGTACACTACAGTCAGAAAAACTGTGCTCCACGCAGCTCTCTCTGATCCCCTACCCCTCTCCCTCAACTATATGTCTGTTAAATAGTTAAGAGGCAAGCGAATGCACACGTCACAAACAGCGGCAATTAAACATAATCAATACAGCATCAGTCTGTATACAAGAACTCAACACTAACATTACTCAACACTAGCAACACTAATATTAACATAAAAACATAATGTTAAGAATAATAAATTAAACACTCTGAGCTGATGAAAACATCCAATCCATGAGCTGATATAGAGAAACGCAGCACGCTAGGTAAAATTAAAGACATTAATGCATTACCTTCCAACACTACATTTTTTTAGAAGCTTCGCTTTGTTTTAATAACTATTTGAGATAATACAACAATATTTCTTATAAAAATGTATGGGTTGAATATCCTGTGGTATAAGGACAGGGATATACGCAGCACTGTTTGAATATATGTGTCATGACCACAAATACATATTATTTCAAGGGTATGGTGCAGAACAGCCAAACTTAAAGACACCCTGTCTCTGACATTTTCAACCTGTGACGTTGAAAGCTCTTTCCAGTGACAGTTTGTTTTGTTGCTGAATGTGTTGGGAAGCTGTTTCAAGTAGGAATATTAAAGGTATTATCAATGACTTCTGCTTACCTGCTATCTTCAGAGGAAAACTTTTCTTCTGACTGCCCATCTGGGTGCTGACAGAACAAGTATAAATCCCTGCATCCTCTGGGGTGGTGTGATCCAATTTAAGGGATGCAAGTAATCACACTATTTGACAGCTGCCAGGAGTTCCCAACTGAGAAACCGCAGGACAGTATAATTGATTGTCCATGCAAAGCAATCTGGGGGGCGTTAGGTACCGTGATCTCGAATTCAGCTGGAAAGAGAGACAGAAAACAGAGAGGAAATTCATTTGAGTGGAGCATTCATGGGTCTGTAATAACCTTTACATGTTTATTATAACAAATCAAGTCAATGCCTAAAGACCAACACTTTACGGATTAACAGATGGTATTATAACTCAGAGAATGTCTGAGAGAATAAGACTCAGTCTACAGCTCCTGAAATCAGAATGAGTGTGGGTGGTACAAAGTGACTGAATATCTACTTTTAAACAGCTTTGTATAATGTACCTTACAACTATGGTAATCTCAAAAACACTAATGGGCATAATCTAGTTGAATGGCTCGCGGAATGAAGCACCGTTTGTATTTGCGCATTTGTTGTTTTCCGCTAACACAATACTGAATTCAGCAACGGAGGTGTCTCGGGAAATATATCGGAGTAAAAGCAGCGATTTGCTTTTGAAAATGCAGTAAAGTAAATGTGAAAGGTGGCAGAAACGCTGCCTACTTCGTCAATATAGCAATGAAGATAAAACGGGTACCATCCCTCAAAACTAAGCCTTTGCCAATGATAAAAAAGTTTGATAATACGCTGGGGAAAATACATAGGACACTAAAAACCAAGACAAACAACCCTGATCTTCCCTACAGTGGCTGTGGCAGAGTTCAATTACCTATGACAAGTCAAATCTTTTCAGAAACAATCCCCTTTATCTGCAAACACGACCAGGTATAACGCGATGTATGTATAAGATAAAAGACTGCAAAAGTGCTCAACTTACTGTAACTCGATACTCCACAAAATTGAAGTGAAAGAAAAAATAATCCCCAAACCCATAGCACATAGCTAATATTCAAATAAAAAACAGAAAGCCTTCACTTCAGATCGGACAACTCTGTAGCGCTACAACTTGCAGTAACGTGAACACTTGAACTGACGTTCAGCTTGCGTTCACAGGTATTTATTCAAAGGCGTCACTAGGTGTGTCATCAGCCACACAATGGATTACGTGGATTACTTAACGAAAAAGAGCAATTTAATAGATTTGTCCCACAAAATACGCCGTCGTGATCCGCTAAATGATTTGTGGAGTCGTTAACTATAATTATTTAGATTTCCAGCAGTTAGAAGGATTGCATTGGGGCACCAAAACACAAAACATAAACAATTGTGTTACTGAGCCCCTCCCAGGGTGACGTCATAACTGTTTATGATAATTTATCATAGCAACAAGTTAAAACAATAATAAGAGTTTCGGTCGCCCAGATACAAATTCCTCCACTTATTACACAATATCACTATCAAAATTCAGTCATTTACTGTGAAATACAAAAAGTATTTAGCAACATAGGTGCAAAAAAATGCCATAATTCCCTCTGTTTTAATAAGCGTGGTAAAGTTGGTTTTAGATTGGGATATTCGCTGGATATTCGGCTTTAAGCTTTCCTAAATTCGGACACGACAAAGCACTCCAGCTTAATTACATGTTCGAGGGCATGGACTGTACACTATAATGTGGTGTGTGAGAAGCAAATAACAATTTTTGTTGTCACTATCGATTTTTATCCAAAAACAGCTTCACGACACTTTCATTATACCTCCAGTCGCTACGTCTGTGTAAGGGACCGTCTACAAATTACACATTTCATGGATGTTCGCCTTCTGACATAACAGTAGGTTTTAAAATATTCACTACAAATGACAATTTCCTGAAAAGTCAAATTACATGGAACTCAGAGGGATTCTTTTCCTCCCAGAAAAATATTCACAAAATCAACTAAATGACCAATACACCTTTTCTCATTCTGATTATACTACAAGTGAAAATTTGAGGAAGGTCAACTTATATAGAGGCAGGAGTCATTTATTCTTGAAAAATATTCACAAAAAATCAATGGCATGACTTTTTCTCATTCTGATTGCTGTAGTAGCTCCCAGTTACAGTGCAAAACTTACTAGAAGTGAATTTTTTATGAAATGTCAACTTATCTGGAAGCAGGGGTCAATTATTTCAGAAAAATATTCACTAAAATTCAACTTAATGACCTTTTCTCATTATGATTGCTGTAACATTTCCCAACTACAGTGTGTAACTTCCTACAAGTCAATTTTTTGTGACATGTCAACTTATATGGAATCAGGGGTCGATTATTTATGAAAAATATTCACTAAAAATCAACCAATAGACATTTTCTCATCCTTATTGCTGTAGTAATTCCCAACTATAGTGCGTAACTTACTACAAGTGAAAATTTTGTGAAATGTCATCTTATATGGAAGGAGGGGTCAATTATGTCTGAAAAAATATTCAGTAACAAACAAAGACATGACTTTTTCTCATTCTGATGGCTGTAGTACTTCACAATGAGAGTGTGTAAGTTACCATGGATGAGGTTTTTGAGAAAGGTTCACGCTCTAACTAGCGACTACTACAGCCTTTGGAATTCAGTAATGTCATTTACTTTTTTGAATGTGTTTAAAAGAAATAATTCACTCCTGTTTCCACTGATTGAACCGAACTACTGCTGTTTTCCTGTCTAGGCCACCTGTGAAACAGGAGAGCTTTGCCATATTCCTGAAAATATACAGTCACTTCTTGATCCTATGCTTGACGTGGCTGCCAATGCAGGTTGCAGGCTGAAAAAAAACCTCAAGTCCTTGACTTCATCTCCCTGTTCAGCTCCCATTTCACAAAATTTCCACATGCAGTAAGCAAGACACTCTAAAGTGGATCTACAGCAATCAGAATGAGAAAAGGACATGTCGTTGATTTTTAGTGAATAATTTTCAGAAATAATTGACTCCTGTTTCCATGTAAATTGACATTTCACAAAAACTTCAATTGTAGTAAGTTACACAATGTAATTGTGAAGTACTTCGGCAATCACAATGAGAAAAAGTCGTTTAGTTGATTTTTAGTGAATATTTTTCAAAAAATAAATGACCCCTGCTTTCATATACATTGACCTTTCTCAAAAATCTCACCTGTAGTAAGCAAGACATTGTTATTGTGAAGTACTACAGCAATCAGAATGAGAAAAAGTCATGTAATTGATTTTTAGTGAATATTTTTCAGAAGTAAATCCTCTTTAGTTACTTGTAATTTCACTTTTTAGACAAATTCTCACCTGTAGTAAGTGATACACTCTAATGTAGAATGAGAAAAGGTAATTTTATGTATTTTTAGTGTTTATTTCTCTAAGAAACCTCTTGAAACGGAGAATTTCTTCTAAATATGCGTTGTGGGAAGTCAGTTACTTCATTTTGGAATCAGTAGAATGTTGAAGAGGTGTACAGTTGATTTTATTAATTTTCAGTGAATATTCTTTTAATACCAACGAGCATGTGAAAAGGCAAACATCCATAAAATGTGTAATTTGCAGACGGTCCCTTACAAGGCCGCCGAATATCAAGCGAATATGCGAATATAAAACCAACTTTACCACGCTGTTTTAGCAATGTATTTCTTACTAAGTTTTTGTTGCCATTTGTTGAAAGGGGATAATGCTGCATGTTCAATTAGTGGCCTAAATACAGTCACGTTTATCTCTGGTTTACTTTCAATCTATGAATAATGAACTTCTAAAACTAAAAGGACATTTTCAAGGGCATAAAATAACTTCTGTATCCTCAATAAGACGGTAAAGTCAAATCCTCATGAGATTACCTTATTGAAAACGTGTACATGGTGCCTGAGTCACCTTTGTAGCGGCAGCTATCATGTGCAGGCTCAGCAGCATACAGTAGGCCTACAGTTATCACCCACTTATAAAGTTTTCAATTGTGTGACAAAGAAAACGACAACTTGAGGCCTGAATTGCCTTTCTAGCAACCAGGGTGCTGTATTCTCAACCCTGTAACGTACAGCAGGCCTATGATAGTTGTCTACTCACAGACTTTAAATTGTATGGCTGGGAAAACAACTACTTCTGCATCTTTAAGTAGTACTTTAAGAATTTTGAGTAGTCATCCAGAAGTGGAATTCAGTAAAAGCAGGTTAGAAAGACCCTTAAAGAAGAGTGTAACGTATTTTCCGACTCCTTGTGCTGCGTAAAGTTTCTGACTTGTGTGTTTTTGACCATGTATCCAGTAAAAAGATGAAACCGGTGTAAAATTAACAAACGTTTTCATTTTCAACTATATTTACAACAGTTACTATTTACACTGAGAATACCGCAATCACTATGTACACTACAGTGATAAAAACTGTTGCTCCACACAGCTCTCTCTTATCCCCTACCCGTCTCCCTCAACTATATGTCTGTTAAACAGTTAAGAGGCACGCACATACACGTCACACGCAGCGGCAATTAAACATAAACAATACTGCGTCAGTCTGCATATAAGAACTCAACACTAACAGAATTGTAACTTCCAAATATTCATGTTAAGAGAAAGAAATTAAACGCTTGTATAAAGCAGCAGACAAAATTAACAATCCCACTCAACAATGTAGCTTTGGTCCCATAGGGGGCAATTTCTAATCTACATAACATTACTGTTCAGACAATGTGTAGATACTGAGACCTGAACCACCTTTGTAGCAAACAGGACCTGTTATATATCAACCCTTGAGCATACAGTAACCCACAGTCATTGCCTACTAATAAACTTCATGTAGCTGGGAAAACAAAAATGTGTGCACCTTTAATTTCTAAATAACATTACACTACCTTTCAGAAAATGTGTAGATATTGAGACCTCAGTCACTTTTGCAGCAACCAGAACCTATTATTTACCACCCGTATGACATACAATAGGCCTACTTATTGCCTACTCATGAACTTTGCGTGGCTAGGAAAACAACGTGTGCACCCTCAATATGGGGTTAAGTTCAAATCCTTATGAAATTGCCTCTGAGAAAATGTGTACATATAGAGGCTTGAATCACTTTGGTTGCAAGCAAGTTGTTGTGGGGCCTGACCCATGGTAATTGTACCACTGCACAATACCCATCATCACTATTCCTCACCCCTTTTATGTGTAAAAAGTTGATGACTGCTTGATTACCTGATTACTACCTATTATGTTTAGCTAGGCTTCAAAACCTATTTAGGTTTGTTTCTCTGTCATTGCGTCACTTTGGTTTTATATATACCACATAGAATATCTTCTGTTGTTTTAATTTATGGAGTCTGTAATGTTCTAAGTGAATTTAGGGGAAACCATATACTGCAGCAACAGTGTTACCTCTTCTCACAGCCAAGCAATGCATGAATGCATTTATGCATAAAGATCAAAGTCATTTTGTTTCAGCCAGTCTATCCTACTCTTGGTAGTTGAATCTGGGTACAGATGAGATTATGAAAACATGTACGCTGACATTTAGAAATGGTAATGATGATCATCAATAACGGATGGTTTTTGTATGATCATGTATGATTATTTTGTTTATCTTAAATATCTGTGGGCTACCACTTACTCTTCTAGTTACACATTGCAGGAGGGTTTAACTCTTGTGCAAATGAGAAAACAATATAATTTAATGATCCATAAGCACTTTATATGGAAATTGCATGCACAGCATTGCAAAGCACTATACAGTGTATTTATATCTTCCAGACTTATTCAAATATTTACAAACATTTGTAGTTACTATATAAACAAATTGCAAAACAACAACAAAAAAACAACAACCTGGTAGTAAAAACTATATTGCTGTATAAACATAAACAGACATAAACCTAGGCACATTACTTTTGGTACATACAGTTGTAAAATTCCCTAAGGTAATGAAGGAACAGACAAGATCCATACATAAATCTCTGTCACATTCCTACATTCCTAAGCTGATAATTGGCAGATTAATTCTCCAAAGAAATGCACAACATTTGTCAGGGAATGCAATGAATGCAATGTATGTAAAATGTTCATAGCTTTCTACAGCCAAGTAAGGTCCAAGTAAGTAGGAAGATGTGTCAAAGCACGACAGTGTTGTAATGAACTATTGTGGTAGATCACTGTTGAAATTCCAATTTGTAATGAATTACTGTGATAATAGTGTGAGAACAAAACTATTTCAGATAAATTTACAGGCTAGATTAACAGTTAAGATGTAACAGACATAAAATCTTTTAAGAACATGTTAAAAGCACTATGACTGGAGCTTAAGTTCAGCTTAAATTAATTTTCAATCAAAGCACATGAACAGTACCAAATGACAAACCCCTGTAATAAAAACATCAACAAAGAGTGAATGCATCAGTAGGAGACTGTAATAAATATCTACAGATACTGGAGATTTGATATATTGTATTAGAGTAATAAATATGAGTTATCTTTGTTTTGCATCATCATTTCTCAGTTAATCTTTTATCCATTCAGAGTTTTGATATGTTGAGTCAATGAAATCTTATTTTTAAGGGACCATTTGCATGTTTGATGATAAAAATTACTTAATGATAAAAATGTGATGATAAAAAAAAAAACAACAGTCAGCCAATTCTCATGAACTAGTTAGATGAAATAACACTAGTCCCTAATTCAAGAGTTGCATGAGGATATTTATTCACTCCAGTCTTGACTGACCATGAATGTGCTTGGAAGATACCTCAGTTATTGGATAATACCTTTTGTAACCATTTTTTCCATGACAATTAAGTCAAATAAATTCTGTAAGACAAGAGTGAGTGTTGAAACCATATCTCTTTCAAAAATGTGGCTTTAAATGATGAGATTTAGGGTAACAGATAACTGTGAGGTCATTTACTATTAAAACAGCTGTGATTGTATTTGAATTCCTTCAGCTAATTTCTCTGGTCTGATGCCCCCGACATGTCACTGACTTTTTAAAACTTAAGTGAATTTCACAAACAAAGAATTGTGTTCCATACAGCAGAATTGCAAAATAACATTTTCTAGATGTTGTGAATTGACGATTTAAAATATATCTTAATTTCCTATCTTAAAAAAAATTACCAGCCAAAAACTCTCATGTGCAATCAAAACTATGAATTGTGACTGACTGAACTGTACTATACATAATTATATAAATTCAGTTCTTGAACAGGGACAAATGAAATGATAACGTGAACTACAAGTTAAAAACAAAAAACAAAACTTCACCCCACATGTTGCCAGTTTTCTTTTGAAATAATAAGTTAGGCAACTGCGTTGTTTATTTAATACAACAGAAAAAGTGAATGAGGAGGGAAATCAACAGGAAAACAAACAGAGTAGTGCATATATTTTAAGCAAATTAAATGAAATTTCTTATATTACACTGAACCATTACATTAAACACAGGTCCATTTAAGAAGACTACTGTTTTTTTTTTCAGGTTCTTCATATCTACATTAGAAGTAAGCCCAGATCATTCTAGCCAAATCATTTACATTATGATGGACTATTTTTAAGGATTAACAATAACAATAAAAAAAACCAAGCACAAAAACCAAACCAAGACAAACAAAAAACAGCAATACATCCAAAATAAAACAACAAAACTATGCAGTTCATTTTAAATGTTATTATTAGATTAAATTAATAACAAAGATTTTCTTTTCAAATTTCACTGCTGCACTATCTCTTTCTTATCACCCCTACTTTCTTCTTTTCATACTCATTATTCAGTCCTTACCCTTCATAATCTTACCCTTATTCTGTCTTACCTTCTCTTTCTTTGTCTCCTTTGAATACAACACATTACAGTATTGACTGGTGCCTACTAGCACATCAGTGTAAAAGGAAATTAGGTCTCTGAAAGTTTCAACGAAAGACCTTATTTAGTTCATGTAGATGGTGGTGACCCTTCAGCAGAAACTGTCCCATTTGTCGTGTCAGCACCACCTATTGGAAGAGAAACAGAGTCAACGACTGACAGTTTGTAAAGTCCCAGAGTAATTTATTACGAGTTTTCTCATTATAAACTGTTTTAGTGTATACTGCACACTGAAGTAGTGCTCTACATACTGATAATTTTCTGCCTTTTAAAAATGTAATGCATTTTAGAATTAAAATGTATGATTTCATGTCTCAAAACATAATCTAAAGCACTGAAATTACCTTAAGAAAATAACTATGGCATTCTGAATAATAAATATGGAACATAAGGACTCTGGAATAACGTTCTGCCTGTGTCAAAAGTAATAATACTAATGTGATCTTTTCAAAATAAAAGTCCACGTGTCTTACCCTGTTTGATCTCTGACTGTGCTGGCTGTCCTGCAGTTTGCACATGCTCATGTTCTACACTTGCCTCATTGGGTGGTGTGGGGTTTGGTTGGACACTTTCAGTTTTGTTCTTAGGTTTCTTTGCAACAGGTGGTGGAACCTTGACCATCTTTCTCTGTGATTCAGATGATGTAGCTGGAATAGACAGTGATGCTAACTCAGATGCTAAATTTTTTCTGAGGTCTGCTTGGGCTTCTGGGGATGAGGGCGTTTCTATGACAACCTTCTTTGCACTCTTTGAGAAGATAAAGTTGGCAGTGGAAGTAGGAGAGGTGGGATTGCTGCCCCCTGCATGTGGTGGAGATGACTTCAGGTTTATGCCTTTTGCAGAAGCATCTTTAGCAGACATGGCAGCTGTTTTCAGGCGAATAGCCTCCTGTAGTCGCATAGAGGGGGTTATGACTGTAGGAGATTTTTGGGAAGGAGAGAAAGGGGGAAAGGAAGGGGTTTGTGACGGTGTCTTTAGCATGCTTGTAGGAGACTGAGGCATTGGCTGGGTGCTGACTGGTTGAGGCCCGGACTCAGACATGCCGGACAGTGGTTCATTGGTGCTGCCCTCAGTCCTTGAGTTAATGAGTTGGATCTCAGTTTTAGTGGATTCATGTTGGGTGTCTGGTGAAGTATAAACAGGTGGAGTGTTTGGTGAGGAGGTGACAAGTTGGGTCAGAGAATCAGTGAGATTGGGTTTTTTATCTGGATCATCTTGGTGTAAAATTGGCAGAGTGGTGTTCAGTTCAGTCTTTGGTAAAGTAGTGACAGGCTGGGCCTCTGTTTTAGTGATTTCAGATTGACTCTTTGGGAGCATGGCGTCAGGTTGAGTCTTTGGTTCATTAGTTTCAGACTGGGGATGTGTTTCAGTGTTGTCAGATTCGGTCTCGTTGGTTTTGGACACTGTCTTTGATATGATGGTGCCTGGCTGAGTTTTTATATCAGTGGGGTCAGGATGGGTCTTTGGCAATGCATCTTCAGGTTTAGTCTTTTCTTCAATGGTGTCAGACTTGACCTGTTGTTCAGTTGTGTTGTTCTCTGTCATTGATTGATTAATGTTGGGTTGGGACTCCAGCATAGTGGAATCAGACTGGGTCACTGGTAGAGCACTCTCAAATTTTGCTGAATCAGATTGACACTGGATTGTGTTGGATTCGATTTTTGTTTCAGCAGTGCTGGGTTGGGTTTTTGATGGGGTGGTGCTCAGTAGAACCTGTGATTCAGTGGTGGTTGGTTGGTTGTCTTGCATGCCACTGATTTGCTGAGACTTTTGCTCAGTGATTGGTGGGACTGTCTCATCAGTAATGGGAGCAGTCATAATCAGAGATCTTCTAACTGGTTTCTGAGGTGCCTCCTGACTGGTAGAAAAATTCTGCTCTTCAGGTTTGATAGACCCACTGGAAGCTTCTGCTTGGTTGTTATTGGACTTAACTGATCTTAGACGAACCATCTGTAAAAGCGACTGAGTTACTACAGGAGCAGAACTTTCCACTTTGGTTGGAAGAGTGTTGTTGCTCTGAGATGTTTTCTCTTTACTCTGATTTTCTAATGTTACTGGGCTGGGTGTTTTTTTGATATCTGAAGGAAGAGGGGGTGCAGGAGGAACATTAACTGGCAGGGCAGGAGAGACAAGCGGAGGAGGTGCACTTTGTTGAGTGGGTGGCACCTCCGCTGGTGGAGCTGGTGGCACATGTGGAGGCGGTGGTGCATGTGGAGGTGGTGGTGGATGTGCAGGTGGTGGTGGATGTGCAGGTGGTGGTGCATGTGGAGGTGGTAGTGCAACTACCTCTATGGGGGCCGGTGGTTCTTTTGGAATGGGTTTGAGTTCTGGTGGTGGAGGTGGCATTCCTTGTGGTGGAGGCGGTATTCCTTTTGGTAATGGAAGGGTCATCACAGAAGATGGAGGAGAAAAGGGGGGTGGTGGAGGGGGAAAGTCCGGTTCATCTTGCCCCACTATAGAGGTCTCAGATAGGATCCCCAAAGAAGGAGGAGGAGGGGGAGGAAGTGGGGGAGAGGGGGGCAGTATGAACTCATTCGACATGCAGTCTGAAGCAGAGATGATGGATGAGACAGCCTCAGATGGTGGTGTGCTCTGATTGACAGTGCGCATGGGTGGATGATGTACAAGGAGGGGACTACTCCTCTTTAAAGTCACAGATGAATCCTCCTGCTGGGAATGTGAAGAAGTCTGAGCTTTTTGATGGAGATAAATATTCAACTGTGTCATTGTTTGGGATTGGATATGCTTTTGCGGGTCAGCTGGACATATGTTATCTGTGGCCGAGGAAACAGCCTTGTGCTTTTGTTCAGCGGACTCAGCAGGGATCACGGGCTGTGTATGCTCTTGCTCTGTTAAAAGACCTCTCTTCTTAGCCCAAGACTGATAGTTGACAGGCCCAGGCCCACAGAGTAGCTCAAAAGTCCGTGGGTTATGTGCCCAAGTCTCTGGAGGGGGAGCTGGTGGAGCGAGTACTTTTGGACGTGGCGGAATGTCAAACAATGCTCGGAGACCTGTAACAGCAGAAGGGGGAGTAACACCTTTGGAGGACTCACAAGTGTTGGAGGCTGATGGAGGGGAGGCCTGAAGCACAACTGGATAACTGTTCTGACTGCCCTTTGACTGACCTGCCAGGACTGTAGAAGGCATGTGAAGATTTCTCTTCTGAAATTCTGCTAACATTGCTCTTTGATGGTCTGTACTACCAGGATGGATCTGTTTAGAATGGAGTGTTGGGGTGCCATTTGGGCTAGGGTAACCAGTAGAAGGTGTGATGACTCTGTTCAGATTGCTCCCCTGAGAGGGCCTTTTCTGTGAGGGGGAGTATGTTGGGATATGCTGTTCCCCATCTTGTGCTCCATTTTGGGTGGTAGCATTTGGCAAGCTAACAGTACCAGAGCTTGATGATTTGTCCAGTGAGCTGACACCAGCCATATAGGCAAGAGTTCTGGACTGATCTCTGATACTTTCATCTTTTTTGATATTGGTCCTGCTGCTGTCAGGCGAGTCTGTAAGATCCTGTGACCGCCTCTTTAATTTGTCCTTGTGCAGAGAGTAAGAGCGACCAGGAGGAGCTGGGGGGCGCTTTTTCTTCTTCATCACTGACAAACTGCGCATGAAAGGGCCCGCAGAGCCTGATTTCCGACTATTATCCTCAACTGTAGTACTACCATTGGCCTGACCATTTAAAGTAGCCGCATTTGAAACAGTATTGGATTTATGGGTACCAGTATGTCTCAGACAACCAGACTGGGATCTGTCTGCCATTTCCTCCTCTTGACTGCTTGCAACATGTGGCGTGCTGCTGCTGGATATGGTGGAAGAATCTGAGACTAGTGTCTCTGAAGAGTCAGAACGGCTCCTGCCTGAGCTGTCCGTGAGACCCCCAGTGTATCGGGAGGAGGCACGTGAAGAAATGCGGCTGGAGGCTCTGGATGAGGCACGGGTAGATGCTGGACTGGCGGACACCAGGCTGCTTTTACTGACAGTGCGAACACTGCTGCGGCTACGGTTACGGCTGAGCTCAACAACATCCACAGAGGCAGGCAGCACAGCGTTGGGGATAATCTTTGAGAGGTATGGGGCCTGAGGTGAGATGTACATAACTGGGCTGGGAGGATGTTCCTGAAGGCTGTTGGCTGTGGTCATCCAGGGTACAGCTAGGGATTGAGGCCTCAGCATCTGTGAAGTTTCAGGGATGACATGCTGGAGGAGTGCCATGTCATCCTTGTGTCCAACTAGTGGGGGGAGCGGCAACTCTGTCTCCTGAACAGGTTGAATGACCTCTTTGCGCAATGGTTGCATGCTGCCCTGGTCAAGAGGAGTAGATGTGATGGGTGGCATGTTCGTAGTCCCTCCATTAGGCATCTGTTCATCACCAGCTTTGCACGATGTCCAAGCTGCTCTATCTAAGCCTACAAGGAAAGGATTAACCAAAACGTATAAAGTGAGAAGCCAACATTTGTGGTGGTTTCCTGGAGTATCTTTAACGTACGAGTACGATGCCTTAATTAACAACATTTTTGTTTTGACAACCTTTGTTTCTGAATATTCAATCTAATGTGTAACTCAAGAATAATTCCTATCTAATTTATGAATAGCATACCGTACCTAGTTCTTGCTGGACATGGCGTGGTATCCCCATGACTGTGCTCCTCCTGTGTCTCCTCCTGCTCCTTCCCACCTCCTGCTTCTTTCCCTGATTCAGAGGTGTGAATGTAGAGCCTGGAGAGAATAGTTTGAGAATCTTAAAAAAAAAAGTCTACTAAAGATCAGATTTTGCTTGGACATCATGGAGCACGTCATTGATTATTTACTGTTAATGAATGCATCTTGTTCTGGAATGCCAACCTTGACGAGTGAGCCCAGAGCGCGTGGACAATGAGGACACCGTAGACCTGGTTGAGACTGTGGAAACAGTGTCAATGGCAGCACTCTCAGACTCCGGTGACTCAAGGCGTTCACTGAGCCTGCCATCAGTCTCTGTCCGAGATGTCCCTGTTGACTGCAGGGAGAGTGGTTAACGCCATCTTCACAACATGTTACACTTGACCAAAGTACAGTGTAAATACAAAATTATCAGTGCTGTCCCAACATTCTTCCTCTCCCTGTTCACCTTATCACATGACTACTCACCTCAGTGAACCAGATATGTGAGAGCATAAGCTCCTTGGCACCTTGAGAGGATTTCAATAATCTGAATAAACTTTAACAATGTTCTGAATTCTTTGGCCACTATCTTGAATAATCTCTGGATTGAAATATTGTATGAGGCAGCTGAAACAACAACAGCAACAAAAAAAAATGTATTGAGTGAAGGGCACTTACTATGATACTTTGGTCATCCATGTAGTCTACCCAGTTCTTGCTTTCTGGAAAACACAAAAACATCCATTAAAAAGATCTATTAAAACGGTGCCTGTATATAGATGCACAAATACTCATCTTATAACCTACGTGGATGAGAAAAAAAATGTCCTTTAAAAGGAACAGTACGCACTCTTAAAAACTGAAGGTAAAGGATCATAACCAATAGTGTTTGAAAAGACTCATTTTAATACATGAAGACACGACACCTGAAATTTGGATTGAATTTACACCATTCTGTATCTGCTTCTGTAAAGCTACTCATCAAAGATTGACAGAAACGCCCAGAATGTAATGGAAAATGGAACAGGCTGAACTCTTTGGTTTTAATAGGATGAATTCATACCCTCTTGCTGCATAAGCTTAAGCCCCTCCTGGGCCTGGGTGAGAATGTCCTCCACATATTTTGGGCGACTGCTCTCAGCAAACACATTCTCCTGGAAGTGTTGAGAGGGAGAGGAACCCACATCTTCTTCCTTAGGGGCTATAAGGTACCAGAGAGAGAGAGAGAGAGAGACAGAGAGAGAGCGAGAGATGGGGGGGGGGGGAGAGAGAGAGCTTGTGTGGTTAAATACACTACAAATAATATAGGCGGTGGGATGAATAAAGGGATGGATTAAGGCATAGAGGTTACACAGATGGGAAATGCATTGTGAGCTCTAAAGGTTAGTTTAATCAGGTTCAGATATTGCTGACACTTGAAAGTACTAAAACTGAAACAAGCACTGGTTCACATGACTCAGTAAAAGTAATGCAGTCATTCCCTTAAAGTTCATTGCGCTGAGCCTCTTTCCTCTCAGATAAAAACAGCATCGCTTGGCATGCGTGGCTTGGATTAAGTGTCACCTGGTTTTAGTCCCATTAAAAATGACTTAAGCAGTAACTCTACAAATCAACCACTAAGAAACAGTGATTACAATATGGTTTAGAAAAGTATCTCCAGAATGCACAAAATCTCAAGCAAACTGCTTTAACCCATTCAATCAGTTCTTGATTCATGCACTGTAACGAAAGAACCATGTGGTTGGAGCCTGGGATATAAACGAGATTAAGAAAGTTAAGCCAGTGTGGTAACAAGGCTATTAGTGCTCTGGTAGAGTAAGCAGTGTGACACTCCAGAAGGATCAGTGTGATATCTCATTATGTCACTTGGTCAAACTAGTGTCTTGTCATTACAGTAGTAAGGGCTAAATGCTGCACTAAAAAGTGTGTTAACACCACATTAGTCAGTCTGTGACCCAGCCATGTGGTCTTTATCACCACTGCTATATATATAGCAGTGTGTATGTGTGTGTGTGTGTGTGTATACACACACACACACACACACACACACACACACACACACACACACACACACACTTAAATACTTATACACTGCCATTACTTCAGTAACTGGATATTTCTGTCATTACTCTTAAGCAACTGGATATTTCTAATAATGCCAGCTATTGCTCAGAGAAAATTACAAGCACAATTATTTCTTGCAGCTGTTAATGCCAATTTTATGTCAGTATGTAAGGAAATGCTGTATCAATATGTTTTCCACACAAAATAAATCTAAAGTCTTTTCAGTTGTGTTATAATACTACCTGAAAAGACATGAGCGCATTCCTGCTGCACATTACCAATATTCTGGCTTGTTAAATCCAGAAGTAGGCTCATTAAAACAAAACATTTACCAATTCAATGAAAGGTACAATAAAAAGTGTACAACAGAATATTACCATGGTCGGATCAAACATAAATATAACCAACTAACAAAATATTACAACTATCAGCACAAAATGCACTCCTTTTACTGTCAGTGACAGACCTCAATCTTTGCTCCACTCACCTTTTCTTTTAAGGACTGACAAGAGAGAGCAAATATTTTGGGTCAGGAGAACCACCATGTTTAGGCTACTGTGGAAGTGTAGTCCTGAGAACGAAAGGGAAAGAACTGAAGCAAGAGCAGAACCAAGAATGTTCTAATAGTGACAAATTCGCAGGCTCTGGTAAAAAGTCTGTCAGAAATTCAGAAATGATTGATCAAATCCTTGTTCGTTTTTAATCTTCAGGTATCCACTCGATGAATTGAGTCAATGTGGTTGATAATGTTGCTATTCTTCACGCTTGTTGTTTTTGAGGCTTCATCTGCTGTCACGAAACAGACTGAGACTACATGACCAATCACTGAACAAAGAGGTCTCAGACACTAATCCACAACAGCTTAATTCCACAGCACTGACTCTAAATAACACACACCCTCCTCATGCTCACTACTACTGACCCCGTCTCACAAACACATAAGCCCTCTCTTTACCCACGTTATCATGCACATATGTACACACAGCCTCTGGTCCCATTAATGATGTGAGAGTGGCCATACCGCCCACTAATCATCCCTAATCCGCTGATCACACTGCTGAGGATCAGCAAAAGATCTGACAAAATTCTCTGGCAGTTTTTGGATTGGCCTGGGGTTATATTTGGTGTTTGTGCCCCCATTACTTTTGGTAAGGCTAAAGTAAATCACACGTGTGTGCGGAAAGTAAATCCACCCGGATATCAAGACGTAACTACTGGTGTCGTGTTAATAATAAAGTCAAGACAAGAAAGAACTTCTAAACATCTACTTACAAGTTACCATGTATTATATTTATGGTAACATTGAAGAAGTACACTTCAGAACTTGAATACTAATATTTAGTTGGTTGGTTGATTTACTCATTTCCACATTTTACTGTCAGTGAGCAACACACCCAGAGCAGCAGAGGTCATGTTAAAACTCACAAGTCTGAACTAACACTTTGCTTCCACAAGAGGGAGTGCAACAGCCTAAGATTGTGTTTAAGAGCTGCGTGCGCTCGTGCTTGTTCCGGTAATGATCCCATTTAATACAAAGAGGTTGTCAGCAAATGTCTGCTTAGTTTGGTCCATAATCAACATACAAAAAGAACAAGAGTGCGTAGGGAGGTGACAACTAACTCATGTTTACTCTTTAGATGAAGTTGTTTCTTTGGTTTCTTTGGAACGTCATCCAAAGTTTTATGCAGCCACAAGAATGAACTCCTATTACTGTCTTAAACTCTTTAAATGTCAGTCTCTCTGCTTTTTTAAAAGCTCATGTTGATGACTTCAGGCTGGCAAAGTACACAGAGAATCCCACTCAGTCACACAACAAGGACGTCAAACAATGTTTATATTAAATCACCAGTTTCAAATGGCTTAGACTCAACAAGAAGATTTATGGCTTAGATGCAAGAGATCCTAGACATCTTGCTAACGGTGTCCAAACATGGAACAGTACCTTCATTACATTGATTAGGTAAAATATTACACAAAGAAAAGAGAAGACATAGAGGGATAATGCCTACAACTCATGGTCATGATTGGTTTTTGAGAAGACCAATTTGTTGGAGCGTCCATGTAGTACAATGGTCACTTTTCTCCAATCTTGTAAAATATGACAAACTAAAGTTTTTCTTTTACATGGGTCAGTGGTTGATGAACTGGTGTAAGTGAGTATATAAGTGTATACATTAACATATTTTGAACGAGTCTTTGGTAAAATGCATCTGAATGCATGATCTGCATGGTGTGCAGTGGTATGCAACACTTTGTCCTTGGTGTATCATTCCACAGCAGGTTGCTCTGTGCCTTGAAGTCAGGGAGTGCCACACCCAATCAAACAACATTAATTACCCTCAGAATAAGCACTGTGTGATGATAAAGGGCTCTGGTGATATCTGTGAGACTCCACAGTCTCACACCGAACATTTAAGGTGCACACAACGACCTGTGATGTTGTTTTTTTTTTACTACCAGGTTCTGAGGTTCAGTCTTACAGTTGTCAACAGTGGATCTCACACATGAACTCCGATGAGGTAATCAACAAAAAGCCAGCGGTTTTTATCACTGTGTCTCTTTCTCACACACACAGACACACAAACACAAGTCTGACTGTGTCCTGACATGTCTCTGCCCCTGTGTACTACCAGTCATAAGCAGGATGTATGTCTATCTCAGCTTTACCAAAGACAAAACAAAAATCTCTCAAACAGTCTCAGAGATACACCAAATGCAAAATATGCAGAGGAAATATCAAACAGTAGGCATTATTGTTCTCAATTAATAAACTTCCCTGTGCCAGAATGGCTCTGCAGACATTATTTGCCATTTTGTATTTGGCAAAATTTTTAGAACAACAAAATCTAATTTTATAAATTTTTTTCATACCCGTGTGTTTTTTAAAAAATTTACTCATGTGAAAAGTTGGAATTCTCCATTAGTGTAAATCCATTTCATATGCATCGTGTGACCAAAACAATATATATTACACTATATTAATATATATTACACTACACTTATGTGTCATACTTCACGTCTTAAGGACCTCTTATATTTTACTGTCCAACTAAACTGTTTTGTCTGGATATCTGATGGGGATCATCTAAGGCGCAGTCCAGATGCCTGTCTCGCAGTAGCTCAGCCATGTCGGATAATACACATGTCAGTTCTCATCTTTCAGCATGATCTTTCTCTGAAGATCACTAGTGTAAGAAAGGCTGACTATGGGGGAGAAGGCCAGTAGTACATTAGGGTGAGAGGAACACTATATTGTATTGGCATGTAGAACTTCTGTACACATTGGGGGATATGGGGGATAGGATTGTCTCTTTTTCATGACTGTACCATGGTATCACTGGAGAAGAGCTGCACACGCCTCATGCCTGAAGGTGAAATTTGACTGAAATAACAGAAATGAAGAGGGAGGAAGTGAGAGAGCAGGAAATTGAGTGAATGTATCTGGAAGGAATACACACAAACATACCAAATACTTGTACAATGAGAGCAAGGAGACTAATCGTGAGCCAGATCACTGCATGACAGTTTCGCAAAATGACTTTATCACATACTGAGCCATGTGACCTGTGCATATCTCCCAATAAAGCCATGGAGAGAGAAAACACGCGGTTTTCAGTTGTAACTCTTTTCAACGGCCATTCAGAATGAAACGACCATTTACAGGAACTAACACGATGGTAACATTCAGAGAAAATCCAATTAAAAAAAAAAAACGTTTGGAGAATGTAAGCTATTCAGACCTGCATCGACACGCTGGCAACAGGTATCAAACCGACTGCAAGAACAAGAAGAACAGAAGGAACAGAACAAAAGAGCAGACATGTCTCTAAAATGGAACAAATCTACTTAATTATTTGTAAACACAACAGGTGGGTTGTAAGAGATGTTATACTGTATTCCACCACAAAGTTTCCACAAACCTCTGTTAACATCATATTTATAGCCATGAGACTACAATGCTTTGGTAATCAGTCAACAATCAACAATGCTTTTCTCCCAGAGGAGGACTGTTTCGGTTTTACCCAGATCTTCAGCATAGTTCTCAATTCTTTTTTTAGGTGAGAGTTAAAAGACACACTGTACGAAGTATGTAGTGCTCTCCTGTAAGTCACCACAGACATACAAAGGCAAGCTGGGACAAAACACTAGGCTCGAATGAGCCACTTTCTTCAACGATACTTAAGACAGTTGAGCTGATGATCAGAGAGTGTGGCCATAGCTGTTAATTCCAGAACATCTTCTTTCAGTGCAACTGTTAGCACACTTTCAGTTCTTGGAATTGAAAACAGGAATGATAGAGCTTGGCACAAAGACCGCACCTTGGTTTTCTGTGGCTTAGTCAAGTGCCACTTCAGTTGCTTTAAATGTAAGAAGAATGTGTCCCTTTGGGAGGCCGTAGATATACAGAAACTGAAAAGTCATCTAGCCTCTGAGGTCCATAATTAGGAACTTTTATATCTGAGTTGTACGTAGTTAGAAGCTATACTAACACTCAATGTTAACAAAGCATTCAGGTTAGGTAGATCTAGTCCTGCTCTTAACCAGAACCATGAAACAATCAAGCTGCATTTGGAAAATGTTTACAGGAAGCAAATCAGGAGCAGACATTTTGTGGCTTGAGTAGTCACAGGTACACCAGTGAGGATTCTAGAGTCCCCCAACTACTAACAACTCCCTCTGCACTTGAGGCTACAAACACACGTAGGTGCAGTAACGGCGAAGTAACATTCTTGTTTTCTTTACCCTAGTTACCTATTACCAACACTCTATAAACCATTAAGATAGTTCACTCCTAATCTTCATCAAATAGTGTAAAATAAAAAAAACCTAAGCATGTGTGTTTTTCTTGAACAGGTTTCCTCACAGCAGTTTTGTCATTTATCCTAACCTTTAGCGCAGAAAGGAAATAATCTCTGATCAGTCATATTAGACGAGGGAAAGAACAGGCCAGCGTGCCCTGTCTATGTTATACAACAGAAAGATGGTATTTACTCTCACAGATAATGATTCTGAATAAATGCCCTTGAGCACAGTAAGGCAAAACTGCAAGTAGTCACGACAAAGTCAAAAAAAGTAAAAGTGAAAAGACAGGATCTGACAAAACTGAACATTAACATTCTCTACTTGAAGACTGTTCATATCTATTATCAGGAAAGCACTAGAGGTTTACAGACAGTAGATGAAGAAAAATAATGCACAGTGGTTTTGTTGCACCAACGTGTTTTATCTCTGGCAAAACCACAGACAGATATATTTTTGGACAGCATGGTCTTCATGAAGAGAGCAAGGATGTTCATCAGTGGAGAGAGACAAATTCGATATCTTTAACCTACTATGTTATAAAAGAGATGGAACAAGTATTTACTAATTCAAATAAATAATGTCCTCAGTAAGCCCTTAATGGTATCACAGAGAGCTGGTTTTATTGTGCTCCATTCATCTTTACACCATCATTGCCATTAGTGCTCACTAGCATAATCTTGTCTTTGCATATCAGTTAACCAAATACATGCCCTTTTGAACTACGGCTTGGCCTAAGTGTGGGCCACTTCAATTTTCATAATTTGCCCTTTGTGACTCGGCCTATTATGTAAAGTTTGGCACAGTTTGTATGGCCACAATGCAGATGTCACAAAATATCAGTGCCAAGTCAGCAGTAATGGGCTTACTGGCTTTGATACATATGTCGATAACAAATAGTATATCCAGTATATCCAGTGGTATATCCAGACATGAACTATGCAGACAGGTGATATTGGTTGTCATATTACAGACTATTTTACCAGTAATTCCTTTTAATTCAAAATAATTCAAAAATAAAATATTTTGAGTTCCGTGACTTATAACAGGAACAGAGGAGGGAGCTGTAATGTTGTCTTAAAAGGTTCTTACATAAGGTATGACTCACACTTAGTTTGGCACCAATGTTACTTTATGCATGTGAATACATTTGGCTCAACTTGCGTCCTTGCACCGGTGTCCTATTTCAAATTAATCACAAACGTGAGGCCGTTAAAATGGCGTTAAGTGACTGTTACAAACAGGTATCAAACACTGGTTATGAAGAAGGAACACTGTCACTGTCCTTTCATATTACATTCCTCCATGGCTCATGATGCTCTCAACAGGAAACAAGGAGTGATTCATGAGACAGACAGAATGCTCCGTTCTAGAAGCTTCTGAACAAACACTCTGTTGGAAACTGATGGACAGATAAACTTTGAGGAGGAACAGAGAAATGCATCTGTTCAGAAGAACACATCCTAAAAAAAAAACAAACAAAAAAAAAAACCCAAAATACTTTGGAAAAAAGGGTTTCTGTTGGCCATGACGTTTTTTGTGTGTTAAACCCTGGTTCCCACTGTTTTGAGACATTTCACAGCTGTTGACCAGACATGGGCCATCTCTTTCTCATAAGGATTTAGGTCCCTATGTCACCTAGAAGAACAAGAAGTTACTTTCAGTCACTTTGACTGTAGTACTTTGTAACTTCAACTGAGTGAGATGAAGTTGTGCTGGATTCCTGCAACAACAGGAAGAAACGTAAAGAACACACAGACTACGTAACCTGTTTGCTCACCTCTCTCTCAAATTCATGTGGACACTCAGTTGAGTTAACAATCCTGTGTGAACACACCCACACACACTAATATTCATGACTATGCATGAAAAGACACACTGATACTAGAGGACAAATACATTCAGAAATCTCTCTCTCTCTTCCCCCCCTCCCATTCCTCCTGCCTTCTTACACACACAGAGAGAAGGTGGAGGTGGGGATGGGCAGAATGAGGAAGTGAGGAAGACACATTCTCCACCTCGCATAAAGTGGGAAACTCCAGTTGCTTACAAATGACAAGTATGGAATGCTAAGACTCTTCTTCACGTGGTCTAGACCTTCAGTTTCAATATGGAATATACTGTCATAAGTCAGGACATTTCTAATATTCATTTACTGAGTATCAACAGCCAAAACGTATCTGTTGCTGTGCCATCATGAGCCACCGTGATGGCGTGGTAGTAATCTGGGCTATAGGGTTTTTAAGCTGCAGTGCCAACCTGGGAATGCATACACATGGAGACATGAATGGATGTGCATAAATTTGTGCTAGCATGCTGTCACGTTTTGGTCTAACATGAATCACAAGCACAAATGCATATATGCACACACACACACACACACACACACACACACACACACGCAGGTTCACACTGTTAATTGTATTCAGCTGTAGATATATACAAACACACTCATTCACCTACACACACACCCAAACACATATATACACAGCCACCAAAGGGCCTATCCATGGGTCTGTTACAGGCCACAGGCTTAAATGGACACGAGAATGTATGGAATCTCTCAGGGAGAGGTCAGAGAGAATGAGGAAAGGATTTAGGTGATCTAGAGCAGGTGCATACATATACACATATACAAACATACACACACACACACACACACACACACACAGACACATACACACACACACAGAGGCCTTCATTTTAAGATTCCATCACTTGTTCAAGCAAATCTGACACCTGGGGCAGTGATGTCATTTGAGAAACAGTGGATGACAAAGGACAGTGTTTTTGGGTGTATTGAGTGTATTGAATACAATGAAAAAGTGTTGAGTGATTCACTAAGAATTTTTAAAACAGCCTGTTCTAAGCATCAAAGCAATACAAAAATTCTAGAAAGTTAATGACTTACTATTACTGCTTAAAAACCATGAAACATCTTAAAGAGAGAGCTAACCACGTTTTGTAACTGTAAAAGTATCAGCGTATTTTATCCTTTCTGAGTGAGAGAAAAGAGAAACAGAACGATTATTTACTCACATAATGCTCACACCACTATTTTTTCTGCTTTCCTCAGTATTGTGGTTTCTTCCTTAAGATACAAATGTTCTCTTTTTCATTTGTGGTTCTCCTTGTCCTTGCTCAGGATTCAGTTTTGTATGTGTGTGTGTGTGTGTGTGTGTGTGTGTGTGTGTGTGTGTGTGTGAGAGAGAGAGAGAGAGAGAGAAAAAGAAAAAGAGAGAGAGAGAGAGAGAGAAAGATGGACAGTCAAGATTTTTGGACTTCACAACACAGTTAACGGTGAGTCGACTCTCATGTCCAGGTGACAGAGGCAACTAAGTTGTTAAACATTTCCAACTGAGTCAACCTCCTCTGCCCCACATCAATACATCAATAAATTAACATGAAAGTACAAAAAACGTTTGCCTTCATCAGTAAACATGAGTGAGACCGACTTGGGGAGTCCTGTTAATCAGTAATGGAATTCATTATAAATATTTATACAGACGTATAGGTAACTTCCATAATAAAGGAAACACCTGAGTATATGAGGGATACAAACTGTATCAAAAGCAGGTGCTTCCACAAAGGTGTCACCCTTGAGTCCATTAAGCAATTAACATTACATCATGCTTTGCTTAGAGTCATGCACAGACATGTTGAGTAGTCTCAGTTTCTCTCTGCCCCGACTGTCATGCCACGGCTAGAGGAAGAGTGACTTTTAGGGAGGGACAACCATTGTTGTTCAGAGGTCTGAACACAAACTCATTTTTTGAGGTCTCAAGAGTTATCATAATTCATGCTTCTCTTGACCACGATAATGGTTTTCTTATTAAGAGGTCACAGCAGTAATGAGAAGTGCAGAAAGAGTTATGAGTTATCAGAAAAGAATTATTAGTTTTGAGAGGAGTCACAAGTTAGTTACCAGAAGGTTGCTGGTCATAGTATGGAGCAGACCACAGATTGAGAAAAACCCGTGTGATGGGTGAATCAGAGGAGTGCATGCCATAATCATAAACCACTCCACATTGTCTCTGCAGTCATGGATCGTGTCATGCCACTTTTGGGATAATTGCTGTTACATCATCAACGATAAAGTAAGAATCTGGTCTGATGCTGTTTATTTTTTTTTGTAGTTGTAACACTTTGTTTTGGGTTGCAACTATGTATTTTGTTTACTGTATGAATAACTAAAAAGAAAGAAGGAGATGTGAATTCTATGCCTTGCAGCTTTTCAGAGTTATATCACCTAAATCCCTTTGAATCTAAGGAGAGATCAGTTTAACAGGCCTGATTTAATTAGCTGGCAGCAAAAAGACAAGAGATGTCAATAATGTCCAAATAATCAGAGCACTGCAAGAAAAATGTTCTTTTTCCCTGCCTCATTTCTCCCCAGATTAGATTGTCCAATTGTCCTTGTTCTCCTGTAAGTCAAGGGAACAATTGGGTATTATGCCCAATACTAAATGTAGACATCTGCCTGTTTGACGGAGGGTGGGGTGGGGCAACACATATGCCCAAGGGCACATGGCCACTTGAGGCCTTCTGGATGCCTGGCCACAGCAAGATTTGAACTACAAATCCCAGGTGTTGCATGCATCTCTCTCAGTGCCTTAACCATTTGCAAGTAACTTGGTGGCAGTTAAATATACTTTGGAAATTTTTTGGGTGTATGTTTAATGGGAAGGATGAGAAATCATTGTTCAGAATTTGATAAATATGATTCAAAAACAGCTGTTGATACGGCGTTTCATTAAAAAAAAAAAAAAAAAAAAAAAGACTATCTTCGTGTGACCAACGCCAATCTTCTAGTTAAGGTCCAGCATTACCTCACATGATTCTAAGAAAGCTTTGTCTCCTTCACACATGTATAAACACACCACCCTTTCAACCAACCTTGGTAAAGGAGACCATTCTTATCATCGTCCAAGGTTTACATTCCCTCAGAAAAAGGTCATGTCTCAAAAGAATCCAACAAGCAAATTAGTGCAGAACCAGCACAAATCCAGTTGCACTTTTAGTTTAAGAGCAAGCCACTTCCACTTAGATTTTACAAAAAGAGAGACTGGCTGATATTTAAAGGGTAATCAAGCACAAAACAACAGCTGAAAATAGACTCTAAACCGTGTCCAACCTCTGACATAGGTATTTTTGACTAAGTGAAACAATTAGATTAGATCAGTGGAAATTCCCACTGTTTCTTTCTTGAGCTGACATTGATGTCTCTGCAGTTGTATCCATCTCACTACTTGGCAAGTCAGCCTTAGCAGATAAACACACATCAAGAAATTTGTGGGAAACTGAGGGAAATCATTTTTGGATCTTGTATGGGAACAACCGGAATGTGCAAAAGAATTTTTGAACACAGAGTAAATCCACAGAAAAAGGGTCCTAAACATCATTTATTAAAATCTCAGTAGCATGTTCCATGTGGCATAAAATAAAAACGAAATACAGTATAATAGAATATAAAACTTATCTAAATTTTAAGACAGGTGATGGCAGCAAATTTAAGAAGTGATTCCAACTCAAATATATAAGGTAATTGTTTTGAGTTGTGGGCATAAAACTTATCTGGAAGGTAATTCTTGCCTACAGGTTGAATAAACTGGAAAAAAAAACCTACACCTAACTGACAAACTTCTTTTGTGTGCCAGGGTTACATACCACTAGATGCTAACTTTCCATGGTTAAGAACTTGACCATAGAATGAAAAAAGGGGATTACAAAAAAGTAAACATTTATTTACTTACTATGGAATGATATGTGAAGGATCAATTACTACTTTTCTTGCAGGAGCAAAATGCTCAATATTTAACTGTCACAACAGTCACTTAATTTTGCATTTGAATTAATTAGGCTCAAAGGCCTCGCTCAGTATAACTGCTTTAACTCTCACAAGGCTCTCCACTGAAGAAGGTTAAAGGGAGGGATTTCTCAATGATAAATTTCGTTCAGAGAGGCAAAAGGTGACTTTGATGAGTCAAGCTACTCAAACACAGCACAAAGGGAACAAACATGCCCCAGAGCAACCGAACAGGATATGAAACCCTCTCAGAGAAAAAACACCTTACTCATATATTCATAATGGACAAAGTTTACTTAGCAATACACCATCCTCAGTCAACTACTGACTCATTGATTGTTGCTTACTGCTCAAGTAAATGGCATATATGCAGTGCACAGAAGCTGCTCTATCATCCTCTGGTGTGTACATATTCCAACCATTTATAAAACCGCGAGAGAGTTTGTGATACTAGTGCTGTGTGAATATAATCTCCTCCGAAGATCTAATTTGTAAGAATTTAACTATTATGGATAATGTATAGTTCTAGTCAATTATAAGCTCATTATTTAACTATTTATCTAAAAGATTTTTTAAGAAGTTACTCCATAAATAGCAGAAAGTGACAAAATCACAAGGAGATATCACAGGAGGTAAGATGAGACTATTAAAAACAATGTGAAGAAGCATTATGACAGGTAAGGTAAGGTAAGGTAAGGTAAGGTAAGGTATAATTTATTGTCCCGCAGGGAAACTTGTCTTGGGCTCCAAGCCACTGCATCACACAACACACTTGTCAACAACCTCAATGCACATGCACGCAAGTACATAAATCATACATTCAAACTCATTCAAAACGTGTTTAAATTCACATGTTGAGTGTGAGACAGTAGTTCTGTACAGCAGACACCAGTTTCAAATAATAAAACAAGAACCAGTGGTTCTTTACAGTAATAAAAGATAATAAAAGACAGCATCTTGAAACTTTATCGACCTGCAGATGGGAGGGATCTTACCTGGGTTGGGACTGGGCTGAATGATGACGGGGCTGCCAATGGCGAGCACATCATGGCTGAGGGCCCTGGGTCTGGTGCTCTTCCTACGACGGCTTTTAAACCAGCTAAAGGCTCGTCTCAGGGAGCCCCCTCTCCTCTTCATCTTCTTCCCCTTCCCCGTATGCCGCCCCTTGCCAAAAACCTCCATCATGTCCGGGGGCACCAGATCCCCTGATGACTCGCGTCCCGACATCACCCTACCTTACGCACGACAGTCTGCCAGAGGTAAGGCGAGAAAAAGAAAAACATTAAATAGGGCATCTATGACAAGACAAGAATGCATGTTGGTTTATTTGAGGAAACTGGGCATTTAACAATAGATTTAAGCATTGTGAAAAATTTCGATATGATTGGCAATGACAGTCAATAAATGCATTTAGAGAGTACAGTCAATAACAGTCAAAACAAGATTACAAGCAAGCCTAAAGAATAATTTAAATAAATAATAAATCATCTAAAATATAGGTAATGTTTCAGAAAAAAAAAGATTATCAACGGGACATCACATCACCAACAGGATCCTTCCTCATTTGGTCATCAAGACAACTACAGCTAGACAAGCTGTCCCTTCTTTCATCCATCCTCCGTCTCCACTGACAGGTCACGTACTTTTAGTTAAGTATTCAGTTTAGTTAACTGGAAATACTAAAAGGCCCATCTAAAGTGAAAGAGTATATGCTAAGTTCCTAAGGGACAGGAAACTGGATGCGTTAAGAGAAACACAGCCTGCATCTGGACCAAATTCCAGCCCAGTGCAGTGGAGATACAGAACACCACTCCCTTCATTCCTGAACATGTAGTCATGAATCTGTGTGCCCCACCCACACACCTCAACGTACCCACACACTCCAAAACCAGACACACAATGGAGATGACACAAACCAACCAACAGACGACTATGTACACATGTGGGCACATGTGTGCACACACGCCTATGCTTTTAAATATTATACCATGGGATACTGCCGCATAAATGAAAGTATAACATTATGCAAAACTCATAACCGTTTTCTTAGTTTGATTTTTCTCTGTTGTGTTAATTGTGTTTTCTCAGCATGCGCTCTCGTCAGGAAATAAATAGTTAGTAACTTGATCCATCATCTTTTGCAGATTTAACAATGGAGAAAAATGTAGATATGTCTGTGTCCATCATGCAGAAAGATGCTGCAGGCAGTCAATCACATATGCACACATTATACTGCAGTCAGTCAACTTCATATGTACACGTTTTCATATACTACTTGTTATGGGTTATGCACACAAATGCAACACAGACATAAAGACACATATACACATTAGAGCCCTTATGTATATGCACTGAGTTTTAGGTGAAGACCTGTAAAATTCCAGTACATTCATTTCACAATCAATCATGACAAATTACCACATTGCCCTCCCTCTCCTCGCTGAATAAGCACTCAGCACTCCATAGTGGGTTAAGAATATGGATCGCTAGGTAGAGAGAGAAAGTGAGAGAAAGAGATAGACAGATACATAGACAGACAGATAGGTAAACAGACAGATAGATAGATAGACATAGGCAGGCAGAGAGAGAGAGAGAGAGAGAGGGAGAGACCTCCCAGCCTTGAGGCTCTGTGGAGGACAAGTTGTTTGGGAAGAGGGTGGGAAAAAGCACTGAGCCAGTGAAAGACTAAGATCATAAAAGAAAAAAACCTTCTACTGTGGAGAACGTCCACAATGTAGCTCAATAAATACGTGCAGTGACTGAAAAATGCCCTGAGAACATGGACAACATGAGGTGAGCTGTACAAGTTCAGCTATTCTTTTGTTGCAAGTGATGAATGCTGTTTTTCCAACTGGCTTCGAAGCCCCGAAACTATAATGCTGGAATGCAAACTGGCTTGCTGCCTTCACACCCATTTAAGAGTCCTCTAAAGCCACAAAATTGTTAAATAGAAGATTGACTTCATTCATTCTTCAGTCTCTTCTACATCAGTGTATCCCAGTCAACCACAGAGCTGCTTACACGTCTGAAAATATGACAGGATTGAAAAAAAGTGCACTTTTTTCACTGTAACGTGCAAAACATCTTTCAAAAAGATTCTTGTGAGGACCTTCCATTTGCATCCATTTCCATCTACGGGAAAAAGCTATTAAAAGACAGTAAAATGAAACTATGATCAGGGAACTTCATGTAAAGAGATATGAATACTGTTCTGTGAAAGGTTCAGAAAGTATCTGTGTATTTCTTCCTTTATGAATTATAGTAGGAGATGAGTTGCACCCATGTGATTATGTGTGTTTTTGTGTGTGTGTGTGTGTGTGTGTGTGTGTGTGTGTGTGTGTGTGTGTGTGTGTGTGTGGTCTACAAGGACAGCATTCCAGCAGCACCTCATGTCCATGCCGCTAGGGCAGTCACAGAAAATACTTTTAGGCAAAATGAAGATCTTTTTCCTCAATGGTAAAAACAATTTAATAGTAAAAGGTGTAGCCTCAAGTGCTTTTAAATTGAACACCCAACTCTATTCTTCCAACAAGCATTCACTCAATCATAACAGTCAGTCTGTTTATAATGCAGAGAGAGATTCCAGTGGTGCATATATTTATATATATATGTATTCGTACCACAATGTATGGCACATAGTGGTACAAATACATCCTCATACACTCAGAACATAACAACCCCCCCACACACACACACACGTACTGAAGAGATTCGGATGGTAACATCACATTATGGGGCTATTACCTAGCTACACAGACTGGGGTATTAACATTTACAGAGGGGGAAAAAGAGCAGAACAAAACATTTTTCAGAAATCCTAGATGAAATTTATCTGGGTTCTGTAGGTAAATTTATCAGCATAGGTGCAAACTGTAGTTCACAGCCAAAGTCACTGTGACAAACAAAAAAAGCAACTGACATAACCAGGAAACCATGATCCATGAATGTTCCCCCGAGGAACTTGCGAGAGCCTCAGCCATTTTTGTACGGAGGAGATCAAAAAAGACCCATCCAGATCGGTTAAGAGGTACAGACATGCCAGAAGGTAATGCAGCCAAGCATCAGCTCCGAAAGGTAGACACTCACATTCACAATGCTTGAACAAGCCAAAATGTGATCACATGACTTGCATGCATGCATGATGAGTTTGACGGCTACATGCTGCTGTGTGTGTGACTGTGTTGCTGTTATTTTTAGCACATGAAAGTAAAGGTGCCTACGTACAATACAAAACAATGTAAGTATGTGCCTTTGTGGCCGAGCTAGCCATGCACAACACTATCCTATTATTGCTGTGCTTTAGTTTTGTATTATGGATTTATATGTTTTCATACTTAGAAGATTTTTCTCATTAGATCAGCAGTAGTGCAGTATGAGGTGGGGATAAAAAAAAAAAAAAAAAATCTCGCTGTGATTCAGGCAAGCCTGATGCATGCAGGACTTTCTACGTGCAATGGAAGGGAACCGTAGAGATTTTTGTGAAAAAAAACTGCAAGTCCAAACATTGGCCACACACTTCCCAAAGTCAGTTTCCAACCTCATCACCAGAATGTGAGTCATAGCATCACCATGGAAATATGACATCAAAACAACTAACAAAAGACAAGCAGAATACGGCAAAGGTTCTGTGTAGTTGTGATTTTAAGATCAAGTTTCATTTGTTCGTCCCAGGTTTTATGAAGACAAATGTGACCCTAGATCTACAGATAGAACCAGAGATCACATCACAGTACAGCTCTGCAGGTTTTTAAGGGATTATTATGGTTGTTGCTGCTGTTGTTTTTGCTATTGTTTTCATTTAGTTATGCATGCTATCATACCATTATGTATGAATTATATAATCTCTCAGATTGGCTGGAGAACAACAACGATAAAACTAACAACAACAACAACAACAACAACAACAACAAAAATAGCAGCAGCAGTAGTAAGAGTAATGGTAGCGGTAGTACCAGTGGTAATAATTTTTATTTAGTTTTTTTTACAAATATTTCTTGAAATCTTCTGTCAACCCAACAGTTAGCTCTACCTACAGATACATCTCATTGGGGAACATTTTTCACAATCCCATTATGTCATGTCCAAATCATCATGACTAAACAACTTGTCAAGACACATCATGCCTCAACAGCAGCATCACATGCATTCACTGTGTCTGTGTCTGTACTAGATCACCTTCACTCTGTCTATAACTGGTTCTGTTCTTGCTCCGATTGGATCATTTCATGTGGTATTTGCAAGTACGAAAAAGGGAAAACATTTGTTGAAGAATGTATCTGATGGTTCTGCTTCTTCTCCAAACACCAAGATTAATGGATTCTACTTAATCAGTCCATTCAATTCTAATTCTGTGTTACTGCTCATGAATGGAGATGGCTGCTGATTGAATAAGTTAGCACAACAAATTTACACATGTGCAAATAAATGATTGTTATTTCAGAAATTCTGTCCCTGACTTGCTTCATATGGATCTCCACTGGTATTTGTATTATGAGTATTTCATATGTGCATATTATATTCAAGCAATATGAAATGACTTAATGTTATACAAAAAGCAAAGCTTGAAGTATAGTAAATTCCGGTCTTATTCTTAATTCTATAGGGGAAAAAACACTGTGTTTGACATAATGCAGTGCCTACACTACAGAGCTGTAATAATTGCAGAAAAGATGTAACTTCATGGTGAAACGCTGGCAGGGTTTTGATAGGTGTGTCTCAGATGTCTCAGATGCTTAAAAAAACAGCATCCTTCACTGATCAATAAAAATTGTAATAAGAAAACTACATGTGCTTTAATTATACTGCTAAGTCAAACAATTACCATAATGAAACACATGCTATACAAAAAACACACAAATTTGAAATTACAGTCTTGCTCCACTCATAATTACACTGTACAAAGTAGCCTTTTAAAATAACTGTTGTTGATATTTAAACAGTGCTAATGCACACACCCAACCAAAAGTCACGCAAATGTTAACAGGCTCCAACGCATAATTCAAATAAACACACATGGCTGTGTTATACCCTAACCAGGACCTCTCACTGACTTCCATTTTCCTGTCACTGAAGATTAATAATCTAACCCTTGCCAAAGAATTATTTTAGCCACTAGCAAATGTCCTTACTTTTTCCATATATTTGTATCCTCATGAGAATCCACATCCACACAATGCAACAAAAACATAAATGAATAATATACACACACACACGTGTACCCCCACACACTCACATGCACATGCACATGCACTCTAATCAAATGAGCAGGTGAGAAGAGATTAATGGCAAATTAATGCTCTGAGTCAGGATATGCAGATAATGGCAAATAATTGCTTTGGCTACATGGAAGCTTGGGCAAATAGTTATTCTGCAAACCTGCCACAGTTAATGTAGGCATCAACACTAGTGTATTTATATTTTATATATATATATGAATCATTCACGTAAGTCATACAGCCATGGAAACATTGTTTCCCGTTTTTCACATATAACATGTAAAGGGGAAGGAAGAGCAAGAGCAGGGGCTTATGTGTACAGAGGAAGGCCTAGTCCCAGACAAAGAGAACATGGAACTTACTCGCTGAAAGAAAAGGTCAACTCTAGACTCTCCTACAAGGAGATATTTTGGCAAGTGCGTGAATATAAAGGCTTATTCAACACTAATGTAATCACATAACAATATCACATCATCACAATAAAGCATGACTGTGCTGCATCACACCCCAGGCTACAGACCCCTTACGACTCTGTATTTGCCCCATGGCATTGAATGAAATATGGTGAAAACGTTGTTGCCACTTCTTAATGGCGTTATAGATACATGGCAATGCCCGCGCGAGTCGCATGACTATGATTCTGTACTGTGGTAAACACTGTGGTAATCTGAGGGTAGATTATTGACTTCTAAACTACAGATGTCATGTGTCTAATTGCACCGCTATGAACGATTTAATGTTTGTTTATTTAAATGTTGCACAAAGATCTGAGCGGAAACTTATCTTGGTTTCATGTGTAGTTTGAGTTAGGCTACATATCTTTAACTCAAAGTATAACAACAGAGTTATATTTTGTGGTCGTCATAACACCTAACCCAATAATTAACAGCGTGCAAAGCCCTCACGGATGAGTTCAAATAAAATAAACACACACTGCTTACAGCTTAACAAATAAAGAGGCTGTAATCCTATAAGACATGACAGTTAGTTAAGGGAAACAGTGGTGTAAACTATGTAATGGATGTAAGAAACACATGTCTTTAGGGGTCAGAAAAGGAACCTGACTCATTACACACACACACAAATAGTAACCTGACCCGACCCCTAACCTTAGCCATAACCAAATATCTGACATTTTTTGTCTTCCCCAAAACAACAATGTCTTTTAGGGGGGAAAAAAGCCATTCAAACTTGTGGGGACCAGCAAATGTCCCCATAAAACCACCATTTGTCAGATGTCCATATGATCATGGCAAGATTTGGTCCACACAACATCATAAAAACACTGTACATGTGTACCCGCATACACACGCACACGTGTACGCACACACTCACGCTACCGTGCCCTGCTGAGGGTGTATTTAACCTGTATGAGGCTGTAGAGTATATCTGTAGACTCCACCAACTTCCCTGAGCATGACAGACTCCAGGTGCCTGGCACAGACTGACATGCACTTACCTACACACACACACACACACACAAGTCCTGATGTGATTTCCAGTTCAGTCAAGCCCTTCAGAAAAGAACAGGAATGTGTTCCAACACGCTTGCATTTACTCCTTGCTTCCAACAGATGACAACTTTCACATTGCCCATCAGAAATTACAAAATTTAGCCCATTACTCTGCGAATTTTTTAAAGAGAGCATGAAAGGGCAAATAAGACGTGTTTCCTATCCTTCCTTTTTTCTATTTCCTTCATACTCACATTCACATAGAGAACATGAACCACATTCTTTAGAGTCTAGATTTTGCAGAGAATTCAGAGCAATACAATATTTTGAAACCACCTCTGGTTTTCCCAGCCTTTATCAACTGTTTCCTTAAAGCATGCACTGTGCTCTCAAAATGAACAGAGGAGACAGAGACATGCAGATGTAAGCTTCGACATGTTATAAGTTTGTGCCTGAGGGGAAGATTATAAGACATATTGAACCCAGTGGAACACCTTATGGATATAGGTTACAGGTAAGATTTTCACAGAGCATTACTGCTGCATTTCATTCAGTCACTACCAGACATTACAATTCATGATCTTTAACATGAGCAAGTTCCACACTTTGTCAAGGTTTTTAGACTGAATATGCTCTCTTTGGGAATTTTCACTTTTTAATTGCCTGTAATTTCTCTCTCTCACACACACACACACACACACACACACACACACACTCTCTCACTCTTGCCCCCATTGTAATAAGGTTAATTTTGTTCCATATAAAGAAAGAAAAGTTATGCCAAGTCTATGACTAATACACACACACAGTCAAACCAAAGAGGTAATGGAAGACAGAAAGGAAATGTGACAAATGTTAGGGCATATTACCTGACCTGAGGGTGTATCAAACCAGACAAAAAAACTAACAAAAAAAAAAAAAAATCAATCAAATCAATCTGTTCTACTGCAGTTAGTCCTGACCCTCTAATAAACAATGGTGACCTCATTCATGGTTCTCAGAGAAGGGTTAAAGGCGGTCTGGTTATAGATGTTACTTTACACTTGAGAACGTTTCCACTTGCTGTAAACATGTTTATGTGTTTATGTGTTTGTGTGCCACAACCATGCAGTGGCTTGTCTGCTGAGAGCAGAAGCTAAATTCCTGAAACTGATAATTCTATAATTCCTCTCTCTTAATCCCCCTCCTGCTCCCGGTTTCTTCTCCTATCTCTCTGCTCCTTGTGACAGTAGAGGTAAGCAATGAATCAGCTAAAGAAAAGATTTTTCTCTGCCACAAAATCTCTATTCTTCTTGTCTAGGCAAAACAAGACACACAAGGGAAAACAGAATTATGCAACTTATTGACATACTACTGCTGATTACAATGAAACCACTGGTAAACCTCCCCATAAACAAAATGATTACTGAATCTTGATAAGATTTAGTGGAATTCCTCTCAGTGGCTAAGAAAAGACCCTGACGAAATCAATCTCACTGATCAATGCGCATTGTATCATTGTGTTAGCATCTCCAGTCACAGTAGTTATCACTTCTACACCAATGTTTGCCTGAAGAAAAAAAAACAAAAAACAAACAACAGCTCAGCCCACCACTTCTCCATCAAACATTTAAGATTATGATGGTGGGAACAGCGTTTTTCCTTCACCTTGGCTCACAGCACCCATTTGTAGCATCTCCTGTCATCTTCATGCCAAACCATGCCACAGTTATCCGTCAAGACTTGAATTCTTCCATAACACGTGCATTAAAAACTAAGATTTCAAGGCAATTAAATATTAGACACACATGAACATCCAGCCTCAGCTCCTTGCTCTTCCCTAGGCACCTACCAATTCTGTCCACACACCAAATTGCACAACACACCTGGAGTCTCCACGGAAACAAGCCTAAGCATGGCAACCAGACAGGTACGGAGCGACACACCCTTTATAAACAATAATCACAATACCTCTCTTCTCTCCCTCAACAATACTTTCACACACTCTCAAATCAACCTCACTCCCAGTCACCTGCTTGTATAATCAGTGCCACCATGTTTCTCTCTCGCTCTCTTTCACACACACACACGTTTCCCAAACCTTAACAACTCACCACTTCTTTGTCCTTCTCTAATTTTTGATATATCTTGGACACCTACAAAACAATGCAACTAACATTCTCACTCGCTAATTTTTAAACCATAGTACTAATGTGGCCCATTCCCTGGACTGAGGAGATAATCAAACGGAGCGCACTGTCTCGCCTTGCTGCTGCTGAACTTGGTGATCATGTGCCTCAATGTTTTGACGTATTTTCCAAATGCCTGACTGCGTCCTTCCGTCTGTGGTATCTTCAAACAGGATCAAACAAATGCTACATACACGATTCCTAGTAAGGAAAAGCCCCCCCCCCCGACGACTCAATTAACATTGCAAAACGCATTTTAAAGTGAATGTTTTTTAGAACATCACAGACGGACTTATCTTTTTTGACTCAGGGAAAAATGAGAACCAAAGTCCATTAGTGAAATCCCATAGACAGATGTTTGAGTAGAGGGGAAACTCTCAGATGCAGCAACACGTCTAAATATCTCATTAAGTTAATGTACAACTTACTCTGAATGAAAACGAACCAACGCGGCGCACTCAGCAAACAAGAGAAAAAGTTGGGGGGGGGGAACTGGTCCTGTGGCCCACAAAGCTTAGCAAACGTTAATAAGCATGCTTCGTTGTGTACTACTTTACTTACAAGTGAAAGAAGAAATGACAGTGAAACTATTCGACAGCGAAAACACCGCATTGCAATACTGTACCATCACCAACCCCTCGCCAAATTCCTTTTGGCAACTTCGCTCCCATGGGCACTTAGTCTCCCTACTCATGCAGTGCTACGATCAACCCTTTAAACGCTTCCTTGAAAAGTGCTTTGGTGTTACTTTCATTTATGGTTTAAATACATTTGTTTCCATTGTGTTCATCTTTATGGGTCGTGAAGGACAATAATGCAAGGACATACTGCATTATTATGATGTTTAATGTGACGGTGAATCATACAATACTTTCGCAGTTCACATAATCAAGTTCACATAATCACAAGTCGACGGGTAGAGTCTTTAGCAACTCCTTTAGTAACCAAATCATAGATTTCAAGTTAGCATTTTCAAAACATGATTTAATGACTACCAAAAGAAAAAAGAAAAGAATAAAAAACGCGCAGACAGTAAGACAACAAACTGTGGACAAGACAACAAGCTGGACGTCACTAACCTTTCTCGGGATTTTATTTTCGGACCACAATATATCCTGTTTAGAGGTGCAAAAATTCTTTTCACGTGCGGTCCATTTGAACTGCGCAGGCCAACCAACTCCCTCCACGGTTACTGCTGTGAATTCTTTCGATACTGTCCAGAAGAACACTCCAGGTGAGGTATTTCCGCAATACGTACTGAGAGACTCTTGAGCAATATTTTAAGCTAAACTACGTGTACATTTCCTCTCGCAATTCTCGCCTTCAGTAACTTACCACTGTCATCTATTGGCACTATCATGTCCACTTAAACCATTATTTTAAGTTACGTTAATTACCTACTGATGCCTCACCAGGTGAACATATGGGAGGTAGTTTCAATCACGCAAACATTTCTCCAACATTGTGATTTAATGCCACCTCAAGGCGAAATATGTGTACTGAACAATTTGACGCTTGCGTCTCACAACTTGAGTGCACAGGAATTAATGCCAACTAATATGAAGCACTTCATTTTAATTAAGAGTGTCATGTAATAATACGAAACCTTATCTATTCCTTATGAAGGCAAAGAAACAAATAAGTCTCCTCTCCAGAACAGCATAGTTTAACAGCCGTATAATTTTTGATGTTGAAAATCGCCTGTATTAGTCATTGATATGTATGTCACTATTGCTCACGTCTAACATCACTGGTGACTCCCTGCATTATGCATGCAATGACTACTGAACCCCTTGTCATTTCTCATTGAACTTTGTTCATATTTTTGTTATAGCGATACAAAGTAATTACTTATGTGTGACTGATCCTGTCATAACTGTTACATGCAGGTTTTAAGTGTGAGCCCTTTTTTTTTAATACTGAATAAATTCACGAACATCTACTTTGACCCAGATCATCCATTTAGTCTGCTCGAGATGAACATCATAAAGGAACCTAAATATAACTTAGAACTGGCACACTGAGGGCACACTCCAAAATATTTACCCTGACCACTGATCTTTCTCAGTCAGTGTAGAAACAACTTATCAAAATGCTGAGGTTAATTGAAACACAGAGAGAGAGAGACGCACGGGCAGACAGCTGGACCGACAGGATGGATCTGTATGGCTACAGAAGAGAGAAAAAGAGAGCATTTTGTGTATGTACATGTGGCAGGGTTACAATCACGAACACCCGTGTGGTAACAGATAGTATTTCACTCCTCCCACAGTGTTTATTAATAAACACAAACAGACTCACGGTTCTCCTGCAGACAGAAAGGGAAATACAAGGCAGACACATCAGTCCGTCTGAGGGTCAGGTCTGCTCAGCTGACTGGATTATGTGGATCTAAATCATACAAAAAATCTGGCAACACTGTTTGACAGTATGGAATGAGAAGTGGCTAGAGGACTTTGAATGTTTGGAGGTGTGACGGGTGAGTATGGGTCCTTTCATTTTTTGTTTGTTTTTGTCCTAATATCACATGAGAGAGTCTTGAAGTCAAGCAAGGCCCTTTTTTAGAAAAAAAAAAATACCAGATCCAATGAATTGTATGTTTGTAATTGTAATAGTTTCTAGCAGCACTGTATTTTGGTGAAATGTTTGTTTACCATTTAGTCTTTGATGAGGTTATTTGGTAGTTTGTCTTATTTCTGAAATATGAACCTCTCAGCTCCATCACATGGACATAAAGTATTTTCCTATGGATATTAATTTACTTGGCAAAATGGGTTTAAATGAATATGGCATTGCATCACACATACACTTACATGGGAATATGTTTCCTCAGGGTGTCAAAAAGATTTATCAGATTTTACTGAAATTTGCTCTTGACCATTTTTGAAACCCCCCAGATATCTTTCCACAGATGTCTGTTTGTTTATCTAGGCATTTTGTCTCTTTGCAAGCATATACAATACTATACATGTGATATTTTCTCTTTTTCCCGAACTCTCAACCAGCCCTGTCCTCTCTCTTTTTCTTTTCTTTACTGTACTCAGCATTCCCCTTCCTTTCTCTCGCTCTTTTTGAGATTCTTGCAAAGCTACATTCATTGTGGTCAAAGATACATCAGATGGATGACCTGGAGATGGTTTGTTATGTCAGACTTAATATAGTGCAATGTCCTCGTAGCTAACTGATCATCGCTGGCTAAGTTAGCAGCGCTCTGTTGGGTCAAGGAGGTGATTAGCTTTTCACTGTACATTACATTTTCACCATAATCGAATGAACTTTTGTTTTCTAACTGTATTTATTAGTTGTTTACTTGTTTATTTCGCTATTTTGATGAGAATCTTACAAATAATCAACATCTGCATATAAGCTGTTAAGTTGTGTCCTGGGATTCTGTTCTAGTAACAAAAAAAACCTTTTCTTGCCGCTCAGGTGATGGAAAAACCTTTGACTGGTCAAGAAGGATCACAGACAGAGAATATGGAGGCTGTAAGTGAATGCCCTGAGAGGAGTGAAGAGGATGAGGGACACCCACAGGAGATGTCTTTTAGAGAGGAATATTCCGAAAGGAGGAGGGTTTTGATGGAAGAAGACCCCGAGAGAAACAGTATGAACATTGGGGAGGTACATTGTGAGATTAACTTTACAGGTGATTCAAATCCTGACACTGGTGACTTTGTTGATGTCAAGGATGGCTATATAGCTCAAGCTCACTTCTCAGACCTGGCATTGCCTCCAGTGCAGAGGGAAGTTCAGAATACCGAGGACCTGGCCTTCCTCTTTGAGAAGTGCATTGGGGAAGTGGGTGATTTGGAACGGAAGAGGGATGCGCTGGTGCAGGAACTGCTGCAGCTGGAACAACCCATGTTGCAGGCTGTGCAGGAAATGCGGCTGCAGCTGACTAAGACACGTAGTGAACTGTCCTGCACACAGCTGGAGAAACAGAGACTGCAGGAGGAAATGAGCCAGGTGAAGAGGAAGTTGTTTGCCATGGTCAGGGATTGTATACAGACTCAGGTTACCATGGCAGCTCAACAGTATGAGGTTGCTCAACTTGTTCTCACGCAGGTAAGATACAATGACAGTCATGTGAAACAGTACATCCATTCATTATTATTTAAAGTATAATACACCTGTGTTATGTTGAGAGTAGCCTCTAGGTATGATACATTCATCCGTATATTTTTATATGGATATCACAGAGTGATTGGGATGGGGAAATCCCCTAAATTCTAGGCACTATTATCTATTATTTATCAGTTTGGTACATTGGCTTAAAGTCTCACAGAGGAATACAACCTAATTTTACAGAAACTGATAAAAGCGACAAAATAAATTGTTAGAAGAGTGCACTTTTGGGTTGGTCCTCTCAAAAGTTCCGATACAGAGCATTCCTTTTACAGGACGTTCAACATGTGAGTAGTTTCAACTGAACTGCAAATGAAAGCAGTCAGTGGAGAAAAACAGCTGTGGTATTGAACCTTTGAAAGTATTGTGTAAGAGAGATGTCTGTAAAATGCTTTTGTACCCTGCAGGAGGAGCTCCAGTCTCAGGTTCTGGATCTCATTCAGGAGACCTCCCATATCCGCGAAGCCCATAGGAACCATCTGGTAGCCCTGGAGGAGGGACTGAGGAGCCGGCGCCGACCCCGGGCAATGAGTGACCTGTCCCACTGTCGAAGAGCCTCCATGGAGTTTGGTCGCTATGCCCGCAGCAGCATGAGGAGTGTAGAGCAATGGTATTGGTTCCTCTATGCTGCATTTGGTATTATTAGTCTTTGGAATGGTGAATCTAATGCCAAATGGACTGACGATCAATTCAGTCAAACTGCATGATTACTTACCCAAGCAATGCTTCTAATGTATGATGAGCCTTATCCTGATCTTGCCACTGATGTTCTCGGCTAAATTCAGGAAAAACCTCAATGTTTTACATATTTTCTCGAATCAACTATAAGACCACGTGGTAAAACTTCAAGTGATAGATTACACAAAATACGTGGAATGGTAGGTGTTCTTGGAGGACGGGTTGAAATCCTGCTCCCCAAACAGCACCTCTTGTTGCATACAACACATATATTTAATGCCATTTGTGGACCAGCATTACTATTAGCATCTGTGAGATGCTGAAGCAGCATCTTCTTTTGCAGGTATGAGCCACGGGTGATGGCTCTGCTGAGGAGGAGACAGGTGGGGGAAGAGGCCTTACGCAGGACCAGGGAGCTGGGGCAAGACCTGAGAACACGACTGAAGCCCCTGAAAGATGAGAGCCAGAAGCTGGAACTACAGAAGACCTGCCTGGAACAAAGACTAGCCCTGATGGAAGAGCAAAGGAGAGAGACCATGGCCCAGTACAAGGTATGGACAAAGGGGGAGAAAAGAGGTACAAAGAAACTCTACGGAGCTCCAGTCTCTGTCCTACATCAACAATTTCATGGTGAACCCTATTGCACGAATGTTGTGGGATTTGCAATTATCCTTACTCTTCATCTGTAGGAGGCTGTGTTTTCTCTGGAGGAGAGTATGAGGGAGCTAAAAACAGAGCTTCAGGTTCAGATAAACGTAAACAGACAGTTGGAAGAACTCAGAAGCATGCTTCTCACACAACTGGATTTCTACAGGTCTGTTCAAGCTTTCATGACGACACAAAACTGCCATTTTACCCAATGACACTACTAAAATACTAATAGTGAAACGAAACAAAGAGTCTTTGTACTGTGTTATTCAATGTGCCATTAACTATTTGTGTTTGCAGGAGGACTGTAGTTGATCAAGACGGGTCGCGGACCCGGACTGAGGAGTGAGAAGAGATTTCGGTTTTGCACAGCAGTATTCTCAGACTCTGAACGTATCAGTAATCACCCTTCTATGTGCAGTGTACTCTTACGGTGGTGTTTTGTGATCTGTAGTACATGGTCCTATATCAAAATTGCAAACTTTAAAAGTTTTTATAACTTTTAAGTTGCTATTAATGAAGACAGAAAACGTAAATTTAATATTCAAATCTTTACAAGTTACAATTTGCATGATGATGACGTAATGTCCTTTTATTTTGATAAAGTAGTTCAATAAAAAAAAAAAAAGACATGGAAATGCCACTTCAGAGGTATTTAAATAGAACAACAAACAAAATACACAACTGTGATGCCATCAAACAAAAAAAAAAGTTGACACTTAAATCCCTAGTTGTCTATGTACAATAACCAATGACTGAAATTTCAAATGGGGATTCAGACCATTTATAAGATAATGCTCAAAGGACACCTGAGATGACTGGGGTGTGACTGATCTTGATCGACCAATAAAAAAAACCCCATCACATCCATTTTACTGAATGAGATGTTGTAAGTAGCTGATTGCCCTGATGCATATGGTACAGCATGTTAGGATTGTTCCACTCAGATCTGTCACACATGAAAGGAAAGCAATCCGTGAGTTTGAAAGAAGCTGAGACGAAGACACACCATCCAGGTAGCCAGGGATGAAACTGGGGGGGTGTTCTGTTTATTGACTCTTTTCATTTATCCTTGGACCTCAGCATCCCCGGCTCCCTCAGGCTCTTCATCATTATATATGTTTTCAGCCTGCAAGAGCCACGTACACCAAGCAACATGTTACCAAATACGTTACCATGCCAACACAATTCATAAAGACACACAACAAAATCAGCGTATTTCATGTGTATCTCTGTGTGCGTTTATGTTTAAGACAGGCTTCATACCATTTGCCACACTTGCATAATGTTGTCTTCAGACACTGAGCATATGACCCACGGCTCGTTGGGGTTCCAGGAGAAATCCGAGATCTTGGCTGTGTGCCCGCCGTGAATGAACTGAGAAAGAAAAAGAGATGGAGGAAAATTGAAAATCGAGTGTCACCCATGTTGACATAAGTGTATATTTCTACATGTATATGTCTTCCTAAGGGTCAAATAAATGGTGTGTGATTTGTATGATTATTATTCTGTCAGACTAATATTTACAAAGGTATACTGTTCTTCATACTTTGATATTCAATGACGCAAATTTTGGTGAGAAACACAAAAAAACCCTAAATATCCAGTATGAATAACTTGTCTGATTGATAAACAGAGGTATGGGGGCAATTTTAGCCTTAAAATGCCCGTACTATAACAGAAGATGTGTCAGGCCTAAACTCTCACTTTTCTAAACTCAACTTCAACAAATAACATGAACATTTTTCCCTCTCCTTGACACTCACCAGAAGTTCTGGAGGTCCATCCTCAGCATCCTCAGGAGACTGCTCCTCACCAATTTTACTGCAAAGACAAGATGTGTTAACATGGAGAAAACACACACACACACGCACGCACACACACACACACAGATGGAACAAACCTGAGATCCCAGACGTTGAGACGTCTGTCAGTACCACTAGAGGCCAGAATGGTTTCATTATGAGGAGACCACTGGACCTATGAGAGGGAGAGAGGAAGACAAGAATTTTATATCAGCATCTTAAGGCTTGCCCACTACCGTTAGGTTTAAGGAAAAACTAGGTCTTAAGCAAGTCCAAGTTTAGTGTTTTAGAACTTTTTTCAGGAACTGGATTCATTTATTTGTGCTGATGTTTCTCATAATGATACAATGAATCTACAAAAAATTAGAGTCCTGTAACACATATCGAAAAAAAAAGAAACCCAAAATCAGCATTCCCGTCCTCTAATAACAACAGTATATTGTCAGGCATAATAAAGCATTTAATTTAGTCATGGTGGAAGAGAGATGTCTCTACTGACATCTGCTGGTCAACAAAAATCAGAACAACTACTAGTTATGGCTTCACCAAAACTATTTAATTTATCCATTAATTACAGTTCATTTCTCACATCAGGGGAACCAAATTAAAAATAAATGAAAATAAGAATAATAAAAAATATTGGTTTTGGCAAAAACATGTATAATATACATGAAAATGTATGATGTAGGCTAAATTAGATGCTACTGCATAGTGGCTACCCGTGTTTCATGTCATAACTCAACGTGAACCTTTCAAACATGTGTGAGGTTATGAAAATAGGTTTAGAATAAAAAAAAAAAACATGGTTTAATATCCTGAATGAGCCACAACATCACTCCATTGTTTTTAGAGCACAGATAAAATCATTCATATGAAACTGGTTTATCAAAGCAGTGACAACTTGTCAACGTGGAACGTTAAGGTTTAATGTATCTTCCCAAACACTGATTCAAAAAACGACCAAAGACATACACAGAAACAACCAGCCAACTGATTTTTTTGAAAGTTTGCATAGAAATAAGACAGGGAAAGACAGCCTGCACAGTGGTCCCTAGTGAATAAAACATTTTAAGACAACAGTGCTGTTTCTAGACTATAAATAAATATGTAATCTAATGATAGAATAAGAATTAGTGTCAAGCAATCAGATCTCAAAGCAGGATAACAGCAACTTCATTGCAGCAGATTTATGGAAGAAAGTGGAATATTTCAAATTTAATACTTAAAACACTTCTGTGAGGTAATGTAAACTCAAACAGCTCGAAACTAGACTTATTACTTATACGTAAACGTACCAGTTAAATGTTAAGTGTTTCAAGTTTATCACTAGCTTCAACATAACAAAAAGGAAGAAAACATACAGACCTGGAAGATTTCATCTTTGTGAGACTCAAAGGAGTGAAGCTTCAGTCTCAGATTCCTTAGATCCCACAGAGCAACTGTCTGAAAAAGACAAAGCCCACAGCACGTTTAATATCATCATCATCATCATCATCATCATCATCGTTTCCAACTACAATAGGCCACTCTCAACGCAAAGATATACTCTTTTCACAAGAAAATACAAGTTAGTACTTACGAATAACCGCAAAATAATTTGAATATTGACTGTGTCAAATTGTCTTTTGGGAAGAAAAAAAATCACTTATAAAAATCACTCACAGTGCATAATTTAAAATCTTGTAGCTGATCAAGGAACACATTGTTCAGCCAACTAAACTCTGACTGCAGTACCGTCCTGTATCTTCAGGACATAAACCAGAGGAAGGGTGCACTGGGCATCGTCTCAGTTACCTTGTCAGCTGAGCCAGTGGCCAGGATGAACTCGCTGTAAGGGTTAAAGGACAGACAGTTGACCTCCGCAGTATGGGCGTCGACCACGTGACTGGGCTTCGATGTATTATTGGACCGTGTGTCCCAGCTACAAAAAACCCCCAAAACAAACAACAACAAGAACAAAAAAACAAACAAACAAGAAACGGTCAACTTACAACTAAATTACAATTAACATTAGAATTAAATTGAATTACAAAATCTATACCGTTGACACAAACATGACATGGAATGCATGGAATAATGTTATCAGGAACAAAACACTGACAGATATCCCCTGCACAAATCTGAATAGTTACTGAAAAACCTGGGCAGACTCACATGAGTGAGCAGCTATTTGAAGTTGTTTTCACATATGCCATTGTGATTACGGGACAGGTTGGCCGGCCATCACTGATGGGCACACTCTGCTATTGAACTGTGATGGTGACTTGGTTATCCAAACAATTTTACGACACCTTGGGTTATTCTAAAATGATAATTCCTCCTGTAAGCTCTTTTATTAAACCTGTCTGTAAATATGTACTCTGCTGTAGAGAAGAGATCCACTCATCCAGCAAAGTTACTGCAGACCAGCAAACAGCTGTCTACTTAAGAGTGTTAAAACAAAAGAGAAAATAAACTGGGACAATATAATCTGGAAAATAAAACATTATTATTACTATCATCAGATGGTACAGATACTCCACAGCACACTTAAAATTCAAGGAGGCACGAAATCTGTTTTATACCTCATAAACACATGTACAGTGTGCTTGGATGAACACTACTTGTAACTTCTTGACATTTCTTTGCTTCTGACAAAGGAGTTCAGAACAGAAGCAATGCAATGAAACTCCGTTGAGGAGGAAAAAAAAAAAAAAAAAAGAGCGTCACGGTCGAATAAAATCGCGCTAAAACCGTTTTTGCTGTGTCCCTATGCAAGCTAGTTTTGTCAGATTCTAAAAACATCACACCCACAATCAAACAAAACTGACACATGGTACCGACTTGTATAACAGGATTAGGCTAAATGGAATGTAAGAGCACTTTTGGAGAGGTGTGTGGGAACTGAAGTCTCACATCATGAGTTTCTGGTCATCAGCGACGGAGCCAAAGAGCGACTCATGCAGCAGGTGCCAGGACACGTCTTCCACCACCGCTGTGTGTCCGGTAAAGATGGTCTTGGCGTCCACCATCTTCCCTTCCTTTGGAACTGCACTTATATCCCACAGACATATAGTCTGAACATGTGGTGGGGGGGGGGGGGGGGGGGGGGGGCGAAGAAAAATATATCAAACTGACTGTTGGGTAAAATATCGGGACTGACTGGTCTGGTTTGTTTTTCTAGATTGTAACTGTCATCAAACTGCAGTCACCGTGACATAGTCAAATACAGGAAAACTATAGAAGAAGACAATTAGTTTAATCATATTACAATTAAGTTAAATCCTAACCCACTCATGTCCAGAGATTCAAATTGCAACAAATTGACAAAAGTTTTGTTCTGTTTGATAGAGAACTGATGAAATTTTCTGTGAGGTTATTCTGTGTCCGTGGCGATTAAGCCCACTTTTGCATTTTGTGATATCACTTCCATTTTACATGTCTACTGTCAATTAAAGTTTGGATTTTCAATAATGTCAAAAGATGGCAAAATCAATGCATAATTCTTCAGCACAGTTAGAAAATTCACATTTCAGCCAATTTCAAGTTTTTTTCCCTGCAGATTTGTGTTTAGTTGGCCCTAAGAACGACTGTCACCAAAGGGATATAAAAAAAACTACAGTATGAGTATGTATGGGCTAAAATTGTGAGGCCTAAAAACTCAGCAACCAAATATCATTTTACACTCAACCAATGATTCCCATATACACTGAAATAATACATGGAGCAACCGGTCAAACTACCACAAAAAGAAATGTGCATAAAATTATTCAAGGTATTAAAATCAGAAATTCTAATCTATAAATTTGCAGTAAATTATCGACTGTTGGGACTATACTGTAGATGAACGTCCTATAGCAGGCGGTCCTCACATGGTCATCAGAAGCGCTGAGCAGACAGCCGCTGAGATTAGCGTTCCAGCTCAGACCATAGCCCTCCTTCTGATGGCCTTTCAGTCGCAGGTCTGGAGTACACTCTCCAGAAGGATCTATCACACAAACAGAAGCTTACTGTTTAAAAAAAAAAAAAAAAAAAAAGAAAGAAAGAAAAAGTAAAACAAATATGGTACACGAGGAAACCATTTACGAACACGGCTCTACAGATGGGCCATAAAGTAAAAGGGTCCAGCACGACCGCATGACTGTTAATGAATGAACGAGTCACGGCGTTTCGTTTGAATAGTCAAATCATCAGGAGTCACTCATACTAATACTACTTAACTTGCTGGTATGTCAGGCATTGGAGTGCAGATTTGCCAAAACATGCAGCTGCACGGTTTCTTTAAAAATGTGCATAGCACAAAAAGTCTGTTCACATGTGTGTGTTTTCTTTGGTTAAACTTGTTAAATGTTTGATCAAAAATTAAGCTGAGTTGCACGGCCTGAGCAGCTCAAAAAAACCCCAAAAAACTCCTGTTCACAGAGGTGAGCTCTGTGCATAAACTGAATCTTAGCTCTTTGGAGGGAGCTATGCTTACGTGGGTAAACTGAGGCATACCTGGTTTGGATGGGTGTTTGGTGTAGTCGAAGACAAGCACATCACTTGTGGGGGTTTTTGTGGCAATTAGGCAAGGGTTCTGGGGCATGTAGCGTGCTCTGTTCACCTCTCCCTCATGATTAATCTTAATCTCAATCTCAATCTTCCCACTGACAGAGCCGAAGCCACCAAACTCTGTGGCCAAGGGAAAACACATGAGACAAACTCAATTTTCCAGAAAAGATGGAGAGGTAGGTAGAAATGGAAGTAAAGGGGGAGAGAGAGAGAGAGAGAGAGAGAGAGAGAGAGAAGGGACAGGGCACTCTTAAAAATATGATCTGATATAAATCTGACAGGTGAAAATCTCACCTCCTTTCTCGCTGTCATAGTGTGAGGCATCAAACTGGGCGTCATCATTTGGGAGCTGCACGCTAGCGATGACTAGATGGTTCTGCTCATCTGAGGTGTGTGTGCCTAGCACCAGTCTGTGCACGCTGAAATCCTTTCCCTCTGGTCTAATGTTGGGGGGATAAAAAAGGGAAGAAAAGCCAGGAAAAAGAAAAAGCAAAATGAACACTCCATCTCCATTTGTCCATCTATTCGGGCCAGATACACTGTGTCATAATGGTTGGCATCGTTGCTAGTAACCATATCTGTGATAACCACGGTAATTAAAAAAAAAACAAAACAGCTATTTGTTTTACTGAGTCAGCTGACTGTCACACAGCCAGAGGTCCCACTGTCAGCAATATTATGTTGTAATGATGTGTTTCAGCAGATACATCGGGGAATCCTTTAGGGCTCTGGGGATGATTTTTTTTTTTTTAAACTTTGGTCAAGCTCTGTATTTGAACTGGGTGATTTAGTGTCCTCAACTTCTAAAATGAAAATTAAATAGTAAAAAAAGAGGGAGGAAATCACACCAAGTTCAGCTCCCGACATATACAAACATTCGTTGACAACAGATCGACTCATCTTTCCAGACAATTCAGTTCTGACCACGTCGAATTAGTGACATGAACTGTAAGACTTCGTAGATGGGATCCTCGGTGAAGTGAGGCGCTAGAATCATTTGTCTATCTTGGTCCAAACCATCTTGAGTCGCTGCACAAATCTGACTGAGAAACGGTAGCTAAGCGGCATACGACACTATTGCGGTTGGAGAGAGCAAATGACTGGACCTAGTCACGTCAGGTAGCCACTGGGCAGTAAGGCTAGGCCACTCCAGCGCGTGGGTCATCACCAGGTCATACAGGAAGGGAGTGTTTTTCTTCCAGATCTTATATTCTTCATTAATCACTCTCTCCTCCACTGCATCATCGAACGTTGCTGCAACACACCATTCATTTTTTTGGTGATAAAGCATGACAAAGACTCATTTTGTGAAGTTAGCTGAGCAACACAAGCGATGACTTACATGAGCACTTACACTCAAACGTAACCAGTAAGTTTATCCCAAGATCGAAAAAAGGCTAGTTTAAAAGTTTTAATATAACAGACATCATGTCACTAGCCTAGCCAGACGTAGACTAACTTTGTATTCTTTTTTTTCAAATGAAAGCATATGCAATTAACGCTATAGGAAGCGATATAAATCCGTCTTTGCCGAGTTAACGAGCCAAGTCAACATAACGGGAGAGGATATATTGCATGAAAGTCTAACAGTAAAACATAAATCACTTCATTCCCTTTATTACCATTTGCACAAATCCATAAATAATTATTCTCGTAAGTAAATTACCTTCTTTGTCAGCCATGCCGAAATATATACAATATACACAACAAGCAGGCACGCTTCCTTGAGAATCACAAAACCGCAAGACGCGCCAACATTCAATGGCGATAGCGCTGTCCAGAGCACCTATCGGAGTGGAGAATACTGACGGCGGACATTACGTACACAGTTATTTCCCCCCAAATAGTACTTTTATTAATAAAATTAATTTTAACAACAGCTGTTAATACATTGATACTATATAATGCGCATCATGACTTACTATAAAGAGAAAAAATGAAAATTGTTCATTATTTGCTATCAGTCGAAACCTACTTTTCTAAAGTTGGACTTTTATTGTGAAAAACCGGTGACAGCGTGAGCTTGTTTATACTTCCTCATGTTGTATCTCGCTCGATGGGAAGTTTCATAGGACAGCAACAATTATTTCAAAATGAATGATCGTGAACTCGATCTTACGGAAGCCCAAAAAGCAATAAAGGCTAAATACCCAGCCATCACCAAGAAATATGAATGTGAGTGAAGTGATCTTGGGTTATTGTTGTGTTCGAAAATGAGTACTGACCGATTGCTGCCTCGTGTGTTTTAATATGGAACGACAAAGTGTTGATTTAACGAGGTGAAACACTTGACAAGGAGACGAAAAATGTAACATATCATCTGTTATTTCAGATTTGGATCACACAGCTGATGTCCAGTAAGTTCCTTCATTTTATAGTCCCGCTACTCTGACCAGCACAATGTTTCTTCATTAACCAGTTTGTATGGACGAAGTGTTTGCTGTTCATGGCAAGACCAAGGCCTCTTAAAAACATGTCATCGTTCCCTCCTCAATCCAGTGGACTAAACCCAGAACAGTGGTGCTACAGCGAGATGAGCACAAGCCGTTTATAAAATTATTTAAAATTACTTTTCCAGTGCTCGTACGGTACAGCATATAAAACAGCACAGCGCGATTCTAAATCAGTTTAAACGGTGCTTTTAAAATAGCAATATGTATAGATTTATTTATTTCGTTTCGTAACATAGCCGCTCTGTTTGTAAAGTACACAGAAATAATGAAAACAACACTTAGATTCTATGGGTTCTGTGTTCCAATCAGAAATAAAATTTTATTTTATAAGAAGCCTCGGCACCCTTAGAAAGCGATAAAAATGCAATGTTTTCTTAATCATGAGTGAAAGATAATGATAACATCAAAATCATTCTCATGAGGAAGTTTCACTGTTGAATATCTTAGATATCATGTGTCCTTTGGGTCCAGTTTCACACGTAAGGCCCCCATAATATGAGAGGTAAACCTCTAGTTTCACATGTATCAAATGTCATCTTGTTATGAAATCATGCTTTGACTCGTGTGGTGACTGTGCTTTATTTTTCGATTGAGCTTTGTTTTTCAAGCACAAAAACTGCTTAACAGTGAAGTTACCAGGTGCTCATCTCTAATCAGAAAGTCTTACATACATTCTGTCAAATGCCAAAATTCTTCTTGCGACTAATTTTTGTGTGGTCATGTCAGTGTCTAAAAGCCATATTTCCAGTCTTGAGCCCTCACAGAGTTGTGTTAAGACAAAGTTGACTCTGATTTCTAAAAACAGGGATGGATAAAGTTAAAGTAGAAGTACTTTTGTTAAAAAAAAAAGTACTCTAAGGAGAGTTAAACTGACAACTGTTTTTGTAAATTGTAAATGAGTAACTATTATACTCTCACTTATTTTTCAGATACTTTAACTCTACTTAGAGTACTTTTTTTTTTTTTTTAGCAAGAGTACTTCTACTTTTACTTTATACACCCCTGTCTAAAAATACCTCATCATTGTACATGTGCTTTGGTTAATGACTGTGTGTGTATTTAGGTTGCATTCATGGGGAGACTCACTGGAGGAAGCATTTGAACAGTGTGCAATGGCTATGTTTGGTTATATGACAGACACGGAAACTGTAGAGCCCATCGATACCATCGAAGTTGAGTCTGAGGGTGAGTCAGGTGGCTGCAAAATTTTTCTTTAACCCTAGTTTGGCATTCATAAAACTTTATGAAGCTTGGGATGTTTATACAGCAGTCATGGTAACAGATACCCATTGCTGAACGGTGAGATAAGCAATGTTTTGTGTTAAATGGTTGTAAGTTTGTATTATCTAAAGAGTAACTGTCTGGTCTTACAACTTATCACACAGCACTGATTGACTTTAGGAATGCATATTCTCTTAAATCATGTTTTTGAGTTGAGTCAGTGGCAAAAGTCCAACATTGTTTCAGGACAAAGAAGCAGTGTTGTCGTCAGGGTGTCTCCTGGTTTAACAGTGACGTGGCTTGATTTATTTAGGGATGTAACAGATATTAATGTGTTCTCTTGTCAGCCACAGACAAAGACCCTTCTGTTCCTCTCCTCAGGTGAAGATATGGAGTCCCTTTTGTTCCACTTCTTAGATGATTGGCTCTTCAAGTTCAGTGCAGATGTTTTTTTCATTCCCAGGGTACTTTCCATACCTACCTTTGTTTGCTTTGTTTTTGGTTTTTTTTGAAAGTGTATTTAATGTGCTTTGATTGGCATCACATGTATCAAAGGAGGTATGTGTGTCGTATCTCCCTGACAGGTTGATGTGGCTGTTGATTTATGCTTAAAAGGAAAAAAATAGATATTCCATTTCATATTCTATTCTCTATGGAGGCTTCCATTGGGCTTGTACTTACAAAACTCACATGCTTCCTCATTAATGAGAGATTAGCGGTGAAATGGCCAAATGTGACCTTTCAAAATACTTTTTATATTTGACCTATTTACATTTGGGGCACAGTCTAGAAATATCCACATAAATAAGTGTTGGCAGGAATTCTCCTGCTGTATGATTGTGTGTATGTGTTATCGCTATGTGAATATATTTATTTGTGCAGACGTTAAAATGTGACTGTTGAAGTGGACCCGTCTGTTGGACATGAATGTTGTTGCTCTTCTCTGTCTTCTAGGAAGTTAAAGTTGTCCATCTAGACCGAATGCACTTCAGAATTCGCTCTATCGGGTAGGTTCATCAAAGACCACCTTAAAACAATACATATATCACATCAGGCCAGCTGCAATCATTACTTGGAGGAGTGTGAGTAATAGGTGATAAAGGGGCTAATTTACTGAAAGTTTACTGGCATTTAATATGTATAAAGCAAAAAAAAAAAAAAAAAAAAAAAATCAGATCTGAGCAGTTGCCTTAAAATCTAATGTGTGTATCGGAAATCACAAAGGAATATGATTTATTCACATGACAAATGAAGTTAATTGCTCTGACTTAAATGTACTCTTTGATGAGATACAGTTGAAGAAACTTTCAGCCTGAGCAGTGACAGCAAGAAAGTGGCTTTTGTTTAATGTTCCAGTTGCAGTTTTATTCTCAGCTGGATGGATCGCAAAAGAATTGTTATATAAAAAGCTTTATGTTCGTCTTAGTACAGCTCTCACTAAAATGAATTTGGAATATTGTTTTGATCTCTTGCACCCGACTAAAGATCTAACATATATCTATGCGTGCTTCCGACATTATTTGCTCAGGAGGTGCGTAAAGTAGGTGGAATTACTGTGTTTGTGACTTAGTGACCATCATCTAAGATTTCTGCTTATGTCAAGCAGTATCTCCTTTTCACTCAACAAGCCCTTTCCGATTCGTGAAATGAAGTGTGACATTGTAGCTGGAACACTACCTTAAACAAAAGCCACTTTGTTCACGTTCCAATCAGGTTTACTTGTAGTTCGGCTTTACTTGAAAGAAAATCCAAAGGCGCTTTGAGTTTTAACTCCCCCTGGATTTCTGCTCAGTGCTCTATCAACTGTGTTTTATTTTGGCTCATTGACGTGAGAATGGCTGTTTTTTTTTAAAACAGAAAAGATAGTATCACATTTCAGGTAAAATAACACAATGTTTCACAACCTCACTATTGACAGGGTGGGTATTCTTACATGGCAAGTGGGAGGTGACAGTGAATGGTTTCATAGGGAAAGTCACTAGAGATCCCAATCTACAAAGGTGTTAAATAGTGAAACCTAAAAGGAGGTTAGATCCAAAAACAACTTAAGCTTCACAAAATGAATTTTGTTGTTCAGAGGAATGCAGACAATCCAATTTCAGAATTGATTCTTTTTTTCTCCTAGTAGTCAGAAGTACCTTCACTAGAAATAAATAGAGGGTTGATTTAAAGCGCAAGTCAGTTGTATGACAAATCATATCACATAAATGAGGGTTTTCTGCCAATAGTTTAAGCAGTTATTCATTTCTGTTCTTGTCTACATAGTTGGTGTTTTAATATAGAAGAATCTGCCAAAACTTTTGATATTATTTGGACTCTGATTCAAAGGGGCTTTTCAACAACATTTTGACAGGAATAAAAAGCATTCTTGAGAAGCAGACCCAATACTTGGAAGACAACACACTCTGACAGAAATATGAAAACAGCACGTCAGGACAAAAACCCATCGCTTTGGCACAACTTGCCGACAGCATGGCGCTTGGTGAAATGAATAAACCACAATGTGATTCCACCCATAAAACGTTTTGGAAAACTTTGTCTGACCCCTCCGTGACAATACATTCTTTCAATAGAATTCAGTTCTGTTTGTGAGTAATATGCCATCAGCACAGACGAGATTTTATTTAGCTGGAAAGAACTGTGACAAATCCCCCTGAGTATGATGCAGTTCAGATTAGATTTAGCTGGAAATAACACACCTGTCCTCTAGTTTTAACAGTTACTAATCCTCCTGTAGGGAACAAGAACAACGACATAGGGTCTTTGAGAAATCAAGAAGCAGGAGGTTTCATACACTGAATCAGTTCTAAGGTGTTTTGTCAGTGGATATTACGCTTGAGTAAACCAAAAACCAAAAGTGCGTAAACTGCACTAAAATTTATATATTGCTCATGGATGGGAATCAGTAAACAGCATGGACAGGCATTTCCAAGTAGATAGCAGTCATCTTTTGATAAGAAATATGATGCTTCATACAGTTCCTTGTAACTTGGCTTTGGCAGTTTTAGAGAGCAGACAGCAGGTTCAAATCACAGAGCCTTTGGGACCATCTAAGGCTATTAAAAAAAAACCCTGCTTTTCCCGCCACTGCAAGAAAAGTGAGGAGGCCTTCGAGTATTAGCTGATAACTGTAAACTGCAGTGTGGGTGTGTTTGTGAGATTACTGCCAAAATGTGCTCATCATTCCTATTACATCTGATGGATAAAGTGAAGGAGACATATTGGACAGTCAGCTATGTTGTGTGTGTGTTTGTACAGGTGGGGAGAGGAATTCAACCTTTCTAAACATCCACAGGTAAGTGGAGTGTTGTACCCATGGTTATGGAATTCCTTCCTTTTACCACTGTTGGAACCAACGCATCTAGGAATTTCTGTGAGGTCATTCCAGACCGTCTTATGCGTTGTTCCGAATATTACAAACATTTCAGTAAATGTCATGAGTCAAACTTCAATTAAAGTTTACTCTGAACACATATTTTGTGGCAAGGTGGGTGTGTTGTAAATCTTATATAATAGGTGCACTGTAGTGTAGGTGGATAGTGCAGTTTTTTTGGATTTTTTTGGGATGGTAAATGTACTCTGCAGTGGTTTCAAATGACTTCCAGTAACACACTGAAAACAGAACAACGAAGGCCTTGTGAACCACCTGCCCCACAAGTGCTTCACACATGTCTCAAGAAAAACTGAAAGGAAGTCACATGGCCCATGAGAGCATTACTGAGAGTTTAGGAAATGAATGCTTTTGGAACACTTCATGTAGACCAAGAAGATAACTTCAAAGAGCACAAGTTCTAGTTCTGCACTGTTCAGCATTTGTTTACATTGCAATGGCCATGTCATAAATTCAACACTCTTAAATATCTAATAAAAACTTTGTGATTGTCAAAGTATAAATTTGATACAATTTGTAAGTAACATGGAAGAAATGATGGGTCTCTTCTCTGTTTAAGGGGACGGAGGTGAAAGCAATCACTTACTCAGCCATGCAAATACATGATAAGAAGAAACCCGAGATCTTTGTCATCATCGATATCTAACTCATGGAAACCACAGAGAAATCTCTCCTTTTATGATTTATATGAATATTTTCAGAATAAATCCTTTGTTTACAGAGACTCCTTCCCAAAGCTGACGTATAACACAAAGCTGTGTTAAATCATAACAAAGGGACAGAGCTGACATAGCACAGATGGATGTGAACACTGCACACCTTTTATTATGTTATATTAAATAAAGTTTTGTTTAAAAATTAATCCACAGCTGATTATGAAACTATATATTATTATACGTTTAACTGTGTGTAAACAAGTTTAAAAAAAAAAAAAAACCTTGTTGTTATTATTAAAAAAAATTGAAATGTGTTATTGTTTCACTACAAAATATCTTTGATTGGAAAACACTGGGTATTAAAGGCGAAAAAAGGAAAGTCAGAAGATGTGACTTCTTCTAGATATCATCTAATTCATCTCTGAAAGCAGGTGTTTCTGCACCATTTTCTTTTTTTTGCCTGTCGTAGGTTTGAGATGAATTTGAATTTTCAGGTTAATGTGTCATTGGGAAATCATGGTACTTGTCATGCACAAGTTAGGGCCAGGAGATGGTTATTAATCCCATTGCAAAATCACACTAGGCATTCATGCAGTGCTGAGGCTGTCATGTTCACAGGCCCATTTTAAACAGGGACACCTCAAGAAATCGCCCCCGAGGGTGAACATTAAAGCTTGCTCCAGCACGTCTCTGTGTGATTACATCGGGGAAGCTTTTTTACAGGGAATAAATGCAAGCACTTCATGAAAGATTTCTAGGCGGTGTCTGTTCGGTGTTAAGTCCAGTTCCTTCAATGCTTCTTGCGATGGTAACACACAAAAAGTATTATAAGTGATAGAGCAACGCAGACTAAAGACAGAGTGATTATGATTCCGTTGCTCCCATTATGTGCAATATCTCCACCTAAAACGAGAGAGAGAAACACCCATCACTTAGATACAGCATCAGATTATCACCCTTCCCAGATTGACATAAATGCACAAATAGTCCACAGTTACCAAACAGGAACGTGTTTTTGCGGGGTGTTTAATGTCCTGCTGTCAGAACACACAATGTGTGAGTCACATTGTAACCATATGTTTTTACATAGCATACTGTGTGGCCAGGGTCCTTTCTGTGTGGAGTTTGCATGTTCTCCCCGTGTCTGCGTGGGTTTCCTCTGGGAGCTCCGGTTTCCTCCCACAGTCCAAAGACATGCAGGTTAGGTGAACTGGAGACACTAAATTGCAAATTGCCCTTAGGTATGAATGTGTGTGTGAGTGTGTTTGTCTGTGTGTCTGCCCTGCGATGGACTGGCGACCTGTCCAGGTTGTTTCCCCGCCTTTCGCCCTATGAGCGCTGGGATAGGCTCCAGCACTCCCCGCGACCCTAATCAGGATAAGCGGTTTAGATAATGAGTGATACTGTGTTATTTGCTGTTGTAAACTGTGGAAGACCTAAGCTAAACTAACGTAACCGCCTACAGTTTCCAAAACATGTCACTGTTTTGGTTTCATGAGGTAATGTTATGTATTATGAACTACAAAAAAAAAAGACCTCAGTAGAGGTATTGTATGATTGTAGTAAACCTGTTCAGACATGCAAGTGAAAGCCCAGAATAGTCAGGCACACCCAGAAAGACTGGATGTCACCAAAGTCACATCACAGATGAGAGAAAGAGGTTCTCATGTGTCTGCCTTTGTTGTGGAGTGACCCAAACAACCAGTCACACCCATCTCATCCACCTGTGTTTCTGCTTTGCCTTGTTCTCTCCCTCACGCACAGAAGTTCATGAAAGGTGAGAGCTGGAACATCCTGACCTTACTTGCTCCAAAAGAAGCAAACTTTTGGACAGGATAGGCATCTCTAGCCTCTTTTCGTACACGAGCTACATTCTGTCACTCTGTTCTCAATGATCAAACACCTGTGAATGCACATCTTCTCTTACATGCTATACCGAACCATGGCATTAGTAATCTTTATGAAATCGACACAATCAGTCCCTTACCGTTGTCATAGTAGACTGGCCTCTTCAGCACTTGCTTAAGGAGATGGTTGGTAAGGATAAACGTCACGTTTAGCTGTGGAGCTGGACCTTCAAACCGACTCCTCAAGGAGAAGAGCCCTGATCTGTTCATCAAAGGAGTGAGCTCTGTGCGATGACTTAGGTTTTGACCCATTTCACCCAGCCATCGAACCTCAGGCTCAGGAAAACCTTCTGTTTCGTACTGAAGGGTCACACTTGTATTGTTCACTGCAATGCTTAATCTGGGCTCTGAATAGAACGCTAAGAAAAAAGAAAAGAAAAAAAGCTGACATGTACAGTGAGCACATAAATCTTGGAATGAAAAGCAAAGTTAAAGACACCCACTGCTTGGAGAAAAAGTTTAATACTGTTTTCCCTGGGGCCAAAAGCAGAAAATGTCTGGATTATTCAAGGACCACCAACTTCCTGGCATATTTTTTCCAAAGAAGACTGAACCACCACACTTTGCTTTATAAAAAAAATAAAGCAATACATTACCCTTTAAGCCAAGGATCTGGGCCAGCTGACTTAGTAAGGTGAACATGGTTTTATTCCAAAATGAAATTGTGGTACTCCAGTCTTCTTTGGAAAGCATATGCTGGGAATTGGGTGGTCACTACACACCCACATACCTCCATAGTCCAATTGCAGCTGTGCTTTATCTGTTCCCTTGGCACTGCTTACTGTGCATAAGTACTTTCCTACATCTTCGGGGCTGACCATCCTTATCATTAGGGAGGCATTGCCATTTGCCAACTCTGAAGCAAAGAGTCCTGTTCGGTTGTGGTAGTCAGAGCTTTGCCGCTCCAGCTGGTCCCTGCCATAATAAAAACTGTGTACAACGCGTGAATCTTCGGTCCGCTGCCATGTGACCACGAGGCTCTCGATATCAGGTTCGGTGCTGCGTGTGAACACGCAGCCCAAGACAGTGGGTATACCATGCACTGCCACAACATGCTCTGTAGGAACAGTCACCTTGAAGAGTGCTAAGAAAACAGAGAAAAGATAGAGACTTTCTGAAACTCTGAACCAGTTGGTTGTGGGCAGTCTAAATAAACCCAAACTAAGTAATGCAAGACAGGCTGAGGCCAAGGCAGATCACTGTATTGAAGGACACAGCACAAAACTCCCATCAAACTAACCACACTGTGGTTAAAGCCAAGCACTGAAGGGTGCACACCCTCTATATAACAAACTATATGTATGGGGTAAAAGATGAGACGCGCCCATTTTTGTGACTGCCTCAAATTAAATTTACCAAATTTACAGCAGAAAATAAAATGTCCAAATATGGATGACATACTGTTCCAGACTGCAAAATCCATATTCAGTGTAATGGTCTGCACTTCGATTTTACAATTACATCTTTAAATAAACATATATAATACCGAGTAAAAGTATATATTTGTTCTCTTGGCATCATCAGATGAGTGTAGGCAGTGTTATATTAAAAGAATAATTTCGTTTTTCTTAAGCACTGAAATAACCAGGGGATTTTTGTCACAAATACGCAGTTCATCAGAGGTAATTCAGTGTAACAAGATCAAGAAGCCATTTCTAAATATCAAAAACTGATACTCATGTGACAGTCTGTGACATCATGAGAAGGACCCCTGAGGCCCCTGTAGTGCTGCAGCAAGGTGAGTTTATCTCTCTGAAATATTTGATCATTTCATCCTTTCATAGTGTGATAAACTAAGCTATAAACCCACATGTCATTCAGTAAGATGCCAAAAAACACCTCTATTTTAGATTTTATTTTTTAAAAAAAGTACTGTATATGCTGTGAATAACTGTAATTAACTTTATTGGTCAAGGTCATTGTTTGATATAGGTGGCCAGTTGATAGTCTGCAATATATGCTGAAGTATAAGTTTTGTCATTCGGTGTAATGCAACTTCTCTGTTACACCACAGTGTCATTCATTACACTGAATGACAGTATCACTGTATAAATAACAATTTTAGCATCTTATTTATATTTCAGATAAATGAGGGACATTTAAGTTTCAGTGATTGCACACACACACACACTGTCCTCTGCATTTAACCCATCCAACACACCAGCAGTGAACACACAACAGATGCAGGAGCAGTGGGCAGCATTCCTCTGCGCCCGGGAGCATTAGGGTTAAGTGCCTTGCTCAAGGGCACACAGCCATGGATGGTGGGCCTGGGAATTGAACCAGCAACCCTCCAGTCACAAGCCTGGCTGACAACAATGTTTGAAACTTCATTTTTTTTATCTGTGTTATTGATGTTTCCAGATGCCCTCAAACAAAAAGAGAGTTGCAAGGTACAGACAAAAACTAAATGCAGACCCAGTCACTAGGGTCGATCTCCTAGCAAGGGGCTAAGAAAGGTTTTGAGGATTGCAGTAGTCTGAATAATTATCACTATTTCGAGTCCCACCTCCCTATGTCACAGTTTCAAGAGAGACCATTGAGGAGATTCTCCACTCAAAATACCCATCCTGATAGCATGCCATTTATTTTGACAAAAGAAAAAAGTGCGTGTGCGTGAGACCGTGCACAAGTGGGTGTGTATAGAAAATTATTTTATGTAACAATCTCGTAGAGTAAAATCCTTATTCTTTTTCAACATCTGCTTCTGCTGTCATTTATCCAGGGATGTTATTAAAACTAATTTAATGATCCAGACTAATACTAAAAACATTGCAATAGTGGGAACAATGACAATACCAATACACTCTATCCCTTTTTAACAAAACGTCATTCAGAGTAAAAAACCATGGTCATTCGGTGTAACAGATATATTTATGCGAAAATGACACAATATAGTTATACTGACCTGTACTTATTACATATATAAATGTGTGATCAGACTAAATTTTATTGTATTTTGAATGAATCTCACTCCCTTACAAAAACTACTTGCTGACAAATGGGTAAAATGTAGTGGTTGGAAGGATATTGGCAAAGTATAAAGATTTAAAATGACAAAATTAATTCGTATTTGGGGGCTGCATTGTGATCCTTAAGTAAAGTCTTTTGATATGTCATCTTAATGTTTTTGTTCCTAATATGCCTCACAATCTTTTTTTTTGTATATAAACTGTTGTTACACTGAATGACATTTGGGGGGGGGGTCTTCTGTTAATCATGATAAAAACGTATGATAGTCATTACTTTTTGCACAGGATACATTCTAATGTACACCAAAAAAGACAAAAAAGTTGTATTACATTTTTATTTTTTTGATGCTTGTCAACCCCTTTTTGTCTTTGACCCATAGACCAGAAACTTCAGAGGTATAGCCTATAGTAAGCTTTTGGCTTGACGGGGTTACAGGGAGTGGAGCATTTAATATCAGACCTTTGGATTTCTGTGGTCTAAAAAAAAAGTCAACAGACACCCGACCCTAAAACACAGATTCCATCAAACTGGTTAAGGCTGTTGTACTTTGCCATTTTGTGTTTAAAGTTTAGTCTGAATCTTCCAGATTCTCCAAAATATCATGTGTATCTTATGATAAGCCCATGTATAGGTCCAAGTTTGAATGGGGAAGTGATTACAGTCCCATTCCTAAAGACTTTCAAAACAAGACAGGTACACCCCTCTGACATGACAGACTGTATCTCTTTTTCATTCTAAAAACTGAAATTAAAAAACTGTAAAGTTATTGCTTGCATTTGGCAGGTAAATACTTGTGGAACATTCTTTCTTGATGCAATCAAAAATGGCTTGATTTGTTACCGAGGTCAGTCACACTCTGTGTTTTCTTAACTTATCTAAAAAATGTTCTGGGTCATGTAAAGACTAATAGGTTCACCCAAGCTCCAAGGTTAAGATTTAAGTCTGAATCAAGCTGTAATGGTACATCACGTTTCTTCCCCTGAAAGTCTTGCCTGATATTGCTTGCTTTCTTCCTTGAGAACAGGAGTCTGCGGGACAGTCAGATCTTGCCGAAAGTAGTGTAAGTTATTACATCTCGTTATGACCAGAACTGATCGGACAAGGAAAGTGTTCTTCATGCGTCGCTTAAATAATTCAAGTACCAAACCAAATCAGTTAAGTATTTCATGAGTTTTTTGTAAGTCCTGCTGGTACAGCACTGAAGACAAAGACTAAGGCATACACGAAGAACTTTTGACTTGCGCGTTCATACACGCACCTCAAATGATTACGATAAAGGGGAGGACTCTCACAGCCATTCGCTCTGCCACTGAAATAGGACACATATCTATAGCTAAAATATTTGTAAGATCTTATTTACCTGCTCATATCTGAGCTGAATTAGAGGCACTTGTGTTTTCCAGCTCCCTTCGTGTACACTAGGCTACCCTAGGCATTGCCTATTCTGAGCCACAGTTAATACACCAACCAAACCCAATGAGACATTATAATCCCCCAATGTGTTGATGCAAATTTCTTTTTACGCTTTAAACTCGAGTTATTTGCACACTGGAAGGGTCGGGATAACCGAGAGGCAAGACTCACTGACCCTCGCTGTGTTATTTTGTCTTCAGTTTGCTTTACACCTTCAATAACGCCAAATTATTCAAGCCAAGTTAAAGAAATCCACTGGGCTATATTCTATTGCACTATACTGTCATAGCCGATACAGCTACAAAACTAAATAAATAAAATAAAATAAAATAAAATAAAATACTGTGAGTCAGTTCTTAACTGGGATCTACATGGAATCTGGAAGCTATATGTAGGCTATGCAAAGTACAGCGAAATCTGTTAAGGCAACTTTTCCACAATTTGAAGGTAAAACAAAAGCAATGGAGTAATTTAACTGTAATTTCAAATGTATCTCAAATAATCAATTTCAGTCAATGAAATTATTCATCGTTTTTCGAATGAACTACGTTGTACAAGCACATTAATATGGTCTTGTAAAAACACAACTGATTTCATGCATCAAAGTAATAACTTCAAACATCATGGTGTATATGTCTATTTTTGCTTACCAGCGGAACGTGTAAAGACGATGAACACCAAATACACAAACGAAAGCATTCCCGTTGTAGGCACCCGACCGCATTAGAGCACTCATTCCTCACTTTAACCTTTGCCTGCTTACGGGCAGTGCTTAATTTGAAAATCAGGAGGTCCCGGAACACAGAGAGGGTGCTGTTCCGGCGGATTAGGGAGAGAAAGGCTGTGTCCGAAATGGCATACTACCGTACTACATACTACATACTAGCCTAGTATACACTGCATACTGCGCACTACTCCACACACTAGTATACAGTATGGTACACAATTATGACAACTTTCGTGTAGTGTACTACACGTTTGCTATCGGTTGGGCTATCTGTTCTGTTAAAATCGAACAACACACGACAACCACAAATATGCATCAAAAGTAGCCCTATAAGAAAGCGTATGAAGATTTATTACACCAAAATATGCAGCTGATACATTTATAATCGGAACTGCAGTTGTAGTTGAAGCTGGTTCGGTCGCTGTCCGCCATGTTTTTAAAATTTTTTGACAGTTGGAAATCACCGCGTTGCTTCATGGGATGCAGTAGTCGGCGAAGTGAGGTCGGGATGTATACTAGAAATTTTCGCCAATGTAGTACATCATCCGGGTAACTGTCGTGTACTGCAAAATTTTTATTTTTCACGTACTGCATACTACATACTACTTTTACGTCATAATTAGTATGCGAGTAGTATGTAGTATGCCATTTCGGACACAGCCAAAGAGTCATGGAACACATCAAAAAATCAGCAGCGCCTGAAGCACATTTTACAACACCTAGGTGCTATCTGTTAAAACTAAACAAAACTAAACAAAACTGTCATCACAAACAAAGCATTATTTATTTACATCCATTACACGCCGTCGTGGAATATTTGATTCTGATTGGTCAATTACGGCATTCTACGGTTTGTTATTTCTGAATAGCAGACCGTTGCTATGGACGCTAACGGAATCATTTTTACATCAACAAATTCATTTTTGAATCAATATTTTGTGTCAAATTATTGACTTCCTGAGTAAGTAGCCGTGTAATAAGCTTCGCGTCGGGGTCCTGCATCATCCCGGGTTTATTTCGCAATAATGACCGGCTCGCCTAACATGATCTTAACACTTAATAATCAAAGCATTCACAATTATCACTCAGAATCAGCAGGGGGAGACTGTCCCTTCACTTCCCTGTAGTTTCCCTTTTGCCTGGGGGGGGGGGGGGGGGTGTTAGAGTCGAAAATTCTATTTACAACCACGAAAAGCAAGCAGGCTAAGAACCCGAATATGGACGTTATCTTACATTAAACGTTTCCCTCGCCACTGACGCCCATATAGGCAAAGGAAAAAGCTAGCTTAATACACCAGAAGTACGGTCAAGAGGACCAAATTTCTCTCACACGTCTCGACAGAGTCGAGCGACGGCCAATCAGAGGGCAGACGTGTTTCCCTTATATCTTTCGCCGTGAAACGTTTTGTTAAACTTTATATTTAGCATTTTGTTTCCCAGTGTTGTCTCCGCACTTGGATAGCAGCGATTGCGAATGCTACTTTGCGGTCCACGGTGAAACGGCCTGTTTGAAGCAAGATCACACTATTTATTGTAAAATAAATTACCTCCAAAACATTTTTGTGCGGGAATGCACCTGATTTGTTCACGCGTATATTGGGCGATATATTAATAGGCCTTTCACAAAATACAAACATACAATTCAACGATGAATATAGCAAAGACGACGTAAATATAGCATATAAATAAATATAACTTATAATATATTTATAATATTTATAAGTATATACTTTATTTAAGAAAATTTATGCATCTCAATACATTTGTAGCCCACTTCCTCAAAATTACATTAGCAACGCCCACAAGCTGGCTGCAAGAAACAGCTAGGTGATTGCAAGCCATAGTGACACAGCGATACAGCGATGGTGTGAGCGCAGGGTTATAAGGAAAAAGCTTATCGTGGCTTAATACACCAAAACTACAATCAAAGGTCACCAAATAGCGCTAATTGTAGACCATAAGGATTTCCTGTGTCAGACAAATTTGGTGATTTTTGACCGGTGTTGCGGGGCATTAAGCCATGTTAAGCTTCTTCCTTATGATGGGCGTCGACGGAGAGGAGAACGCTTCCACTGAAGCGAATTTCGCTTTGGTCTCATTCATGTTCAGTGGGGGGCGGATTCGCCAGGCAAGCGAAATTGAGATGGCGAATTCTTAACTGCAAATAGAACCACGCGAGAACCAATCAGTTCAGCGTGTGATGTGTTTGGTACGTTACGTTCACTAGAGAGGGGGAGTAACAAAAAAGTATGACCAAAATGGCGGAGGCTAAAGGTTGTAGCATGAAAACATGTATAAGATTAAAATATGTATGGGCAACCAATTGTGTCTACATCAACATGGGTTGTTGTTTACGTATACATGAACTTAGTCGGGGCCAGAGCGGTAGAAAAACTCTCTCAACGAAAAAAGTTAAACCCCTGACCCAGGTCATACTCATCTGTGGAAACTGATCTGGATGAACTGTGCCGTTTTTTGAGCACTTAATGTTCGTTGGCGCACCATACAGGTGTAGCCTATGAAATATATGGCAAATTAAGGTATGGGATAAAGAAATAAGGATTAGTAGGTGAGCATTATTCATCAAAGAAACTGACATCTTTAATAGTTTGTAGACAGGAGTACTGTTGTTGTCAAGTCGGGAAAAACGCAAGTATGTGACGTTTGTCCGTCTTGGCTGAGGTTCTTCAGCTCATATAAGAGATTATTACAGTGAATTTCACTGCATCATTGTTGAATGAATCTAAGCAATGCTGTTTATACATGTCAGTGTCTTTTAAGGACAACACAGATGCTCAGTTATCTACAATATTTCGGTAATTTTCATGGATACAGGTAGATGACCTATCTGACTGCAAAATGTATTTCTTTCTTTCTTTTTTACTGCATTGTTCAGAGTCTGAATGTCTAGAGATTTCCAGTGTCTGTACAGGGGAAAAATGAACACATTTCTCCAGCAATATTCCTCACAAAATACCTTTTCACATTCTTTGATATTTGCTAGCCCATGTAAACTACAAACTGACATGTCACCTGCTGTCACTTATGAAATCACAGCTGATGTCTGCAGACATTGATGCATAAGAGTATTGTTGCCATGTGATAAAACATGAATGTTCCCTTTTTTTGGAGCTCACTTTCAGACCGGGACAATTTCGGTGAGATGCCATCATTCTCAGTGATATAGCTCTTCCACTGATATCATGGAAATAAACATTATTAAATGTATCCCTGTTTGTGCAACAAGTATTTGTTATCTTGCTTGAAAGGGTCACTGTGTTCTCTTCTCACTGACTACAGGCTGTTACAACACTGTTTATGAAAAGCATGTTTTAAAAGCATCTCAAAGGTTTAATAAGATTTGTTGTTTTGTCTTTGGCTTTGTAAGGGCTGATGGGGATATGCTCTTTGTCTCTCAGTATGTTTCCTTATCTTTTTGTGATAAAGTGCTTTCAACTTATTCTCTGATCAGGATTCTTCTTCACTCCTGAATCATCCAGCACATCTGGTCGTCCAGCTGTGAGGCTACTAAGATAAGGAAGGCGAAGTTGTAATGAATAACAACTGCTCACTGGGAACAAGGTGGTGATAAGACACCCATGCCCATCATAAACAGGATGAGCCATTTTTAATGAGGTCTTTGCCCGATTCATTATAATGGACATTATGGACTGTTCTAATATTATCCAGCAAAATATTTTTTTTTTGCTCCCAAAGAGATAAGTGGCCACCTAGCAATGTCTCCCTCCTGTATCTCAGAGAGATCAGGGCATTTGTACTGAGATGGACTTTACTGATAGAAGTAGAGAACATTTTGTGAGGCACTTTATAGTTTACATGTGGAGAAAAAAAGAATTTAAAGCAAGCAGTTTTGACAGTAAATACATACAAACAATATGTAGAGGAACTTCTGTAATATCGCCAAATTATTTGTCATTAAATAAATTCACTTCCAGATGGAGACCAAAGCAGCCAACATTGGGAAAGCAGCTGGCAGGAAAACACCCTTGAGGCTACCGAGGAAGCAGACAGCTCTAACTTGCTTACGTGGCAGATTTACCTTTGGAAATTTAAGAGACTGCAATTTTGAGATCCCTGAGAAATGCAACCACACCGCTAGAGGTGAAAATTGCATGCAAAATGAAGAGGTGATTTGAGAAGACTAAAAACCATTGGTATGTTCTTAATGTGCACTGACTCAAACCTACTGGTTTGTTGTTAAAGATGTATTAGGGGTTTTTAACATGATAACTTAGATTTACTACAGTAAGGTGCAGAACTTACTGTACGTTCACACTGAGCGCGGCGAGAGCGTCAAAGTGACTGGAAGTCATTCATTTTCAATGAGAGCCAGCGTCTTTAAGCGGCGAAGAGCGTCGCGCAAAGGGCGTCGCGGTGAGGGTGGTTTGGGCGTCAAAATACAGTTGAAGTTCGGTTAACTTTATGGTAATGAGATATGACGCGGTTGGGCGGCAACCAATAGAAACTTGGAAGTGCTCCGCTCTAGAGAATTGTTGAGAACACAACAGTATAAACTATTGTTCCCACAAAACTTTTGGTCCTAAGCAAAATGGAGGAGAAACTGATTATATCGGTGGTGGGTTTCCCCATGTTGTACTGTAATGTAGGTTATGCACAAACGTTAGTGTTAATTAAAGACCAAGGCTAGTAAACGTGTCCTATAAACTCCATGCTGGAATTTGACCTAGCCTATCATTAACACAAAAGACACACAACAACAAAAAGCTTTTAAGTAGTGTTTTTCATTAGTTAATTTTGTTACGAAATATGTAATTAGCATTGTTTATTTATTTCTGTCATCGGTCGATTTCGCACCTTCACATTTAAAATATCTCATAAGGTTAACTTATAGCCTACTGGTGGTCAGTCAGCACAAAGATACCGCTCGACCTGTTTGTTTGCTTTATAGCCCCTTTAAAAACATTTGCATTACCAAGCTTTCCGAAGGAACTTGTACCTGCCTATTTCATCAACGGCAGAGCGTCCACAGTGTTCAACAGGGAGGTTTGGGCGACTCTAGACGCCCAACGGCAGAGCGTCCACAGCGTTGGCAGGGAGGTTTGGGCGACTCTAGACGCTCTCGCCGCTCTCAGTGTGAACGTACTGTTAGTGTGAACGTACAGTTAAATGCTTCCATTGACACAGTCTATCAGCCTTTGGGTGGAACACCCCCCCTCCCCCCCAAAAAAACCAATGGACACAAAAGCCCAGCACAACAGTGATATAAGTCATGTTGAGTTTCATATAAAAGTCATCACACGTTAAATGTCAGTTTCAAAGTTTATTACAAAATTCCAGTATGACCTTTAAAAGAGGTCAATAAAAGACTAAAGATGCCATAGGCACTAAATCCAAGCATGAAAAGTGTTTCTTTTCAAACAGCATAAAGGATTTACTAAAAAAAGAATGTGTAGAAAGCAATGACTGAATAAATAAATAGACAAGTAAAACATACATACATAGAGACATAAAAACATAAAGTCAGTTAATCAAGCTGTTGAAAAAATACTGTGGAAAAATACTTCAAGGCCACTGTGAAAAAATACTTCCAAATACTTCAAGGCCGGTCCTGTATTCCTGATGTATCTGCTGAAGTGAGTGGAAACAGCAGCTGCTGGTTTCTGAAAAAGTGTAAGAAAATAATATTGGAACACTTAAACGATACAAGGTGAAATTCCGTTTTAGTACATTAGGTGGCTGGAATAAAAGAGCCCACACTCCCACTGGTGGTAACTGTACGTACTGCAAGCATATCAACAACCTACCTTTAGCAGCCCTCCTCCAGCCCAACAGTAAAGTGAAGTCCTTATGTGGACTATCTGTGTGACCATCTGAGGAAGAACACAATAGGAATCATTCAGAAAGTTAAACACATTGTCACAAATGTAATAGTTATGTTTTGCAAAAAGAAAAGAAAGTTATGTAACTCAAGCTTAGTGGCTTTTATTATGGTATCAAAGAATGTTTTTTTTTTTTTCTAAATTTTTAAGATTACCATCAGAAAAAAAAATATTTCCATGTCTATTCATATTTGATTCACTCTGATTTTAAGTACTGTAAGAGTAGCATAACATTTACACTTATACTCTACAGAAAATCTTTCAGTAATCAGTAGTTTTTGGCAAAAACCTAAGCAATGTGTTTGCATACTGTTTTTAAAATTTCTAAATGTTTGAGCTTGCAGAGACCTAGAACTCAACTGTTATTTTTTAAACATGAATGAAAAATAAAAGTTGTATTAAGAATCAGATTTCTGGGTTAATATTACCTTTTTGGGCTGTACTCAAGGCTTAAAGCATCCTTCCTTCTGAAATTTTTTCTCTTTAATAAATCAGCCAGCGAGTTTTTTTTTGTCTCGATGAGCAGATCAATAACACGTTTTTCCCCTTCACTTTCTTTCTTTCGTTTTTCTTTTTTTGTGTTTTTGGAATTTGCGCGCTTAAGCACAAACCCCGAGATTAAATCCGTCTTGAGATTTGCAGGTGATATTTGAGAATACTTTACCTTCACTTAAAGGGAAGCTATCGGCTTTTTAGAGGTGACTTCACAGGTCTTACCTCAAGATCCTTTTCAATAAAAGAAAAAGATGAAGAATAAGAAGTAACAGTTTTTATTACATCAGGGACTACAAGTATAAAACTACGATGGCCAACTCTGGTGCAGTTCAGTAACAGCACTTACTGTTCATTAAACATTAAAATTCTGTTCATCAAATAACAAATAATTAGACGTGACGCGGTCTGACGTAGATTGTGTATAAATCGTTAATGCATAGCTTTGAACTATGGATAGGATTACGGCATCTTTTGCTCTTCTGTTCATGAGCGAAAATACACCACATGGGAAGACCACATTTGATCGCTTTTAACAATCTGAAGAAAAATTATATTCCAAAGAGGAGTTTGCTCCTGTGCAAAACCTCTATTCAAAGGCTTTTATAATTTACTGGACACCTTAATGATTTTTTAAATGATTTTAACGAGCTGCCAACATTTTCTTATCGAGCTACTTAATAACGGTTTATACACAATGTGTTGGTTCATAAGAAGTACCTGTGTTCTTTCATAAAAGAAGAACAGTCACTTTTCCACATAATGCATGAAGTGTTATTTAACTGCATGCAATATTTTAAATCGATAAACTTTTCTTTCCCCCAACATACTGAAAACCGCAGTAGGATGTTTTTAGTTATTTGTCGACATTTATTTGTTTGGCATGACAGGAAAAAAAAAAAAAAACAGTTTTTTTTTGGATGAAAAGGAAACTGGGCTTTATTGACAAACTGCAGTAGAACATTTTTTGAACATATTTAGTTCCCTATTTAGAACAACGTGTACAATTATTGCTCACTTTTGGAGAAAGCAAAACTTAAGACAACAATGAGCGGATATGTATGGTTTCTGTATTGTATCTACGTATTATGGGGCAAAGCTACGCGACAACTTGACCGGTAGCCCCAGCTATATGATGGACTAATACTTGAGAGAAGTCTTTATAGAAGTGCTCTCTTTCCATCTAAAAAAACTGCACCAAGAGAATCTGACACACCTGTTAGAGTGAATAGCACAGTGTTTTAGTGGGACATTTTAGGAGGAGTTCTGAATGGTCTAATAGTACCCTTTGATATTTTTTTTTTAATTTTTTTTTTTTTTTAGTCAAATTTACAGATTGCGTGAGAGTCTCCCACAAAAACAATGTTTACCTAACATTCTTATGCTGCATTTCTTACAGTAAATTTTTTTTTTTATTATTTTTTCCCATTCATGAAGTTGTTGACGTTTAATAATAATAATAATAATAATAATAATAATAGTAGTAAAAAATACTAGTTCACAGATTTTAACATGTTAAAGCTCAAAATGACTGAAATGGCTCCCCGGAGGAAGATTACAACTGCCACGAAATAATTTTGTTCATGAAGCAAATCAAATCAAAATGAGATGACTTTTGGTAAGTTTGGCTATGTGTAAAATCTAATAATAAACGAACCTTTTTTAGACTGAATGTTTCAGCCATTCTAATCAGTAGCAGTTATATTCACGAAAAATGCACAAGAGAGGAAACAGAAAATTTGAAAGTACTTGTCCTCTTAGTTAAATATGCAAGACTGTGGTGCCTTCAAATGTTGCAGGCCACAAAAGCAATAAAAAAAAAGCAGTCAGTGTCAAAACGGTAAATAGAACTAAAATTACTTGAACTGTTAAAAGGAGTTACAATGGGATGGGGTCGCTGGGGCAACCCTGTGAGACGGCTTTCAGTATCTTTGATAAGGGTGATCCCGGTAAGCGGATTTCTGACGTGGGGGGGCTTTTCCTCCACCATTTCCCCATGCTCCACCTTCCCAGTCATCTTCAGCTACAAAGACAGACACAGACACAGGTACACAGTCAGAGCACAGAAAACGTACATGGAAAAATCAAAAGATGTTACTAAACCCTCTTTGAGGTTACTGGGAATTGATCACTCTTATTACATAAATTGAAATGAACCAAATGAACTCTTGTTTTGTTTTTAGTGAAAACTGCAGTGTGTCTGTTACTATCCCTTACACAAGTAAAGTGTCATATGTCAGTGGTTTCGCCGTCATTCCTAAGAAAATGAATACACCAGCTCCCTGTTTCTAATGTTACAGGCTGTTCCACTCACGTCAGGCTGGTTTCTTACCGTAGGACTCGTAGGTTTCTTGTGGCTCACCATGACCGTAGTCATAGTATTCAGTTTCTCTGTGGAAAAAAAAAAAAGAAAGAAAATAAAGATGATCACTGCAGAACACTGGTAATTTGGAGTAACAAAACTGCTAAAACATTAACGTAAGGATACTTACCGTACTAACCTTACTATATATGTTATAAATGACCTTGTGCTAGGACAGTAACTGTTTTGTCTGCTGAGATCAGATTACAGTTGAACCACGAGCTAAAATGAACCACGTCAACATCAGTGAACCCACAGAGGCCTCAGGGAGGCCATCTGGGAAGGTGTGCAGATAAACGGAAGCAGACGTTACTCACGCTTGTGGTGGGGCCTGGCTGTAATAGTTGTCATAACCTTCGTAAGCTGGCTCGCTGTAGCTCTCCTCGTAGGACTGCAGGCAGAAAAATGATAAGATGGGTCAAAGGCCCAAACAAACGAAGCGTTTTTTTTTTTTTTTTGTCATACAAATAGCTAGACAAGTTAAAGGTTTTACTGTATCGTTTTTTAATGATAACGCACAGTAAGGGCTCTGTAAGTGTCAGAGTGTTTAATAGACCAGATTGTGTTCCAGTTCAAGTGCGGCAATGAGTTCTTTCCATCCAAGGACAAACAACTCAAATAGGTCACTGGTAAGTTCTCAGCAATTTCCTTCAAAGGCCATTTATCTTCATTGCTTGGTGGGACCTGTCTTTTGTAATATAATGACTACGGAAACAAAGTGCTTTTTGGAACATAGTAATTTACTCTACAGATAAAAGCTTCCTGAAGAGTAAAAAATACACACTTCACTAGCCAGCGAGACAATTTAAACCACATCTAATTCAGTTTTCTGAAACCAAAAGAGAATGATGATTAAAAACAAAAAAGAAAGAACATTATGGAATATGGAAGAGGGTTGAGATAATCCTGCGGTTTGGTTTTGTCTGAGGGTCAGTCACTCACATAGTCCTCATAGGGCTCTGGCTTGGGTGGCGGCTGGTGCTGAGGTGGCTGGTGTTGGTGAGACAGTGCTGGAGATGGAGCCATCCTCTGGGCTGGCATGGGAGGTCTGGCCCGTGAAGCACCACCTCCTCTGTTGGGGCCTGGAGGTGGAGGGCCACCACGACCCACAGGAACACCTCTTGTTGCGCCTCCTCCACCAGGGCCTCCCCTTGGAACACCGCCACGCGGTGCACCTCCACGGGGTGGCATTCCTCGACCCCTGGAAGCATAAAATATAACGACAGATCAGATAAAAGATATGTCAATCTTCAGCCAGAAACTGCGTAAGATGCTCTCTAATCAAACCTGCGGCATAAAAATGACATAAAAATGGTGACCAGTGCACACAAAAGGCTGCAGATTTTTTACATGAACAAGGCAGTTAAACTATTGTAGAGAATATCAGACACATTATCAAGCCATAAACATACAACAATTGAGGGAAGTCAGCCTTTTTTTTCTTTTCAGCAATGCATTTCCTTTTTGTCATCTCCTCACTGAACCCAACGTCATAGTTCTGGGTCTTAATGACGGATAATGATGGAGGATTTCTGACCTGGGAACCACCATGGGCGGAGGTGGTGCACCACGGCCCCTGACTGGCGGCGCCCCTCTGCCTCTGGAGGGGGCACCCTGAGCACCATTCAGATAGCCCATGTCCATATACTGATCCTGGTGCATGTCTTCCACGTTATCCACCTGGGAGATGGAACAAAAAAAAAAAAAAACTCTCCATCATCCGCAAGCTTATTCATTCTCATGACAAAACCTTTAATGCAACCAGCCTCCAGCCCCTTTGTCAACCCATACTGGCTAGTGTAGGTTATAAAGTTGTAAACAGATAATTACACAGAGCAAACGTTAGACTTACTGGTACGAGAAACTTTTTGATCTCTTCCATAGCGTGTGCCATACGCAGGTAGCACTCAGGCACTGGAGCAAACACCTCAATGAACACATGCAGCTCCATGGCCAGGTGGGCGTATTTGGGCTCACCACCTTTTCTCAGCTCCTCCTCCTTCAACAACCAAATAAAACAGAGCAAAAAATGAGGGGGGGGGGGGGGGAGAAGCTACAAGTAATGACAGCAAACCTCACCATTCCCACCCTCACACCCAGATGTTCTGCTAGTAGCATCAACCATTTCACATGTTTGTGTCACACCTTGTTTTTGTCCCTCATGGATCCCTTCCCCAGCACTGAGATCTTGGCGCCCGTCTCCTCCTGTAGCCGTTTAATGGTGCTGCCTTGTGGTCCCAGAATCTTCCCCACAAAGTTGAACTGAGGAGCATACGCATCAATATGAATTACTACAGAATCCACTCACAAGCAAAAAGCAGGGGAAACAAACACAGTTTGATGAGGTGAAATAAGGACAGTTAGGAGTTGTTATCTTACTTTTCAATTATGTTGGAGAGTTTTACTGAACTAAAGGTTCGGGTTAAATGATGTCACCAAACTAAATACGAGCAGGTGGTGGCATCATTCTTTCACAAGTACACTAAAAACACCATGATAGCAACTTGAAGGCAATAGTTCACACCTGGGTCTTTTAAACCACTGCAGGAGTAAAGGAATAAAGATATAAGCTAGCACATGAATTTTGCAAGTGGACATTTAAGTCAAAATGGAAGAGATCTGTCAAAATGGAAAAGTTTCCCTTTATGTCAATATACCTTTTTGGCAACACCTAAATTACTTGCTTTATGTAATTGGTTAAAAAACCCCAGAAAACCTACTCCTCTAGGGTATTAAAATTGGTTCATTTTGTGTTTTCACACTTCCTTAAGTTATACAGACAAATCAGGATAGCAGGGTCAAGATAACACATTAAAGTATTGAAAAGGACAGCTCTAATGCCAGCTGTTAAAAACAGAGACTGCATTTGAATATTAATTCACCCTCCTCTCACTTTGGTGAATGGATATAAAACAGGAAGAACCGGGTATCAACGCAATTATTGAAAATACTGCATGTTTAAAACAGCGTGGATATCACAAACACAGTGTAATTACTGGTCTACAAGACCGCTGCACACGAATACAAAGACAAATCCAGACTGACAGATTGACAGAACTTTGGAATACACTCACCCGTGGATACTGCTTAACAGGAATAAGTACCCTCTCTTTCACACGAACATTCTTTGTAGTGAACAGATCCAAGTATGTCTCACCCTCCTTTTTGGGCTCACCTTTCTGAATCCTTTCGATCTCTGTGAAGAGGTAAACAAGCTAATTAAAAACATTTCTCATCTGTCAAGAGAGTGCATTACAGGGAAAAACTTCTAATTGCAGTTTCCTTTTGAAACTTATGTAACCCGCAGACCTTTAATCAAAGGGAAGGCTTCCCTCAAAATGAATCAAATCCCAAATTTGCACCAACCCAAAACTGTCTTCAACAAGTCACACAGTTATTGTGAGGTAATTAAGTGCACATCGACTCAATTCTTTCAAGTATCCAATAGACGTCATTCCTCTACTCTGAGAAAAGAAAAACATCAGAAATGAAAAGGCGCTCGGGTCTTGGAGAGAACTGATCATGTTGGAGAACAGCCCCTCCGCTGGTATCGGAAACAGAATGATATTATTATCGTTTGGCGTACATTAAATATGCGATATATGTGAGCAGTTTAGGAAATTAGGACAGAATAGGTTGCAGATCTACATGATCAACCGCTTTCCTGGGGTTACTGTGTATCAGTTGTGGATTTCACTTGAGAATTTTGAGGTGGTCAAGGGCAATCACACAAGTGCATCCTATAGTTAACTGACCAACTGGCTCGTAAAAGACTATTTTCGTGTGTACTTCCATCGGACACATACAGGACAGTGTGAATGAATGGCTGTAATTGGTTCACGGTATCTCTGGGTAACAGTAACAACACAGCTTACCAAGGCTACCTGAACTAACGCAGGTGTAAAGAGTATATGTTGCGGCAATGATTAACTTACTTGCTTCGCAACTCTAGAAACATAATTACTTACAATGAACAGAACAGATTGTACTACAGCAATATTACAATGATACTTTACCACATTTGCCACAACCTGTATTATCGTATCGAAGATCAATGAATCACTGAAACTTTTCTTGGCAGGAAAACGCTAATTAGAACCCAACACCGAAGAAATCAGTAATAACCACAGGCGAAAGATTGCTATCCTTAACCGGACACGTGAGAGTATACGGTTAAGCTCACCTCTTGGATATGTTCAAACGCAAGTAGCAAACCACTAACTCGCTAGGTGGGCCTACTTCGCATAGCCCTATGAATTTCTGAACAAAAATTCAGTTCACAGAAATTAGGCAAAGGAGCAATTGAAAGCAAAAATGCAGTATTTACCCTCGGTAAGAAGTTTCATTGCGTGTGTAAATGACGCATCCAAACTGTCTTTTTCTGCAAGTAACTCTGGTAGGTACTTGCTTTCACTGTCCATTTTGACACTGGTCTTCCTCTTGTTGTTGCGATTGTCTTTATTTGCGTCCATATTTCGCTGAATTGAACACGGAACCGCTAAAATGTATAATTACTTGTATCAGGGTATACTAAAGTCAAGTAACTTCCAATACAATCAATTTTCCAAACTGATAACGTGGAGCAAATAAACTGACTCTGCTTCCGTGGACATGCAGCCAAAATGCTAACAAAGACACTCGCGTTGCAGAAGTACAAAGCGGAAATTACGTCCTGGGTGAAAACGAGGTTTTCCGATTTCAGACGTGCGTAAAAGTCCAGACTTTATTTAAAAACAAGCAGAAAAATAGTAAAAACAGGAAGTTAGATGATGCTCCTCAAAAATGTGAACAAATTAGTCTAATGAAAATTGTGAACTGTTTGTTAAGTATAGTAATGAATGATCAGACAAATGCTCCAAATGCGCCCCGAATGAGCCAAAATGTTCATTGCAGCCTTTAAGTGTTTTGTGCACCCTTCTTCTATGTTTGACAATATGAAATCATCCTCTGTAGTGTTTTAGGTACCTGAAACGTACAAACATTTTGTAAAATGTTTGTTTGAGATACTTCACTTGCTGACTGCTTTTCTTAATTCAAGTCACTAATTATCCACCAGGTTCAAGTTTGGAGAATGAGACTGCCATTACAACAGAGGGCTGTGTATATTGGAGATATGCTGCTAAGATATGCTGCTCATAAGTCAGTTTTCTTCGTGATTTCAATGACCTTAATAAGAAATTCTGGACCAATACTTAAAAATCAGTTTCACATCAGCATCATCTTCAAAATCCTTTGCCATATATTACTGTAGATATGACTATTTTCAGTTTATATTCCCAGTGATATCAAACACACAGTGTGTATGTCAGGCTAAAAGATTTTATGTCTGTATTTCTATTGCCAGGCAACACAAGAAGCGATGGGAGACTTCAAAGCAGCTCACCAAATGAGATAAACTCAACTGCCAACAAAAGCAGATTTATCTCAATTGCATTTTGATTCTCTCTCTCTCTCTCTCTCTCTCTGTTTTTTTTTTATTTTAGAGAATAATATGATGAGTAAATATTTTTTCTCTGAGAAACTTTAACCAAATAAAATCACGTACTTTACATGTTTCAAGCTTAAGATTTAAGTAATTAGTTATTATTCATATGCATCATGAAAAAATACAGAGTGAAAAATGCTAACACAAAATGCTGTTTACCCTGGCAATCCATACTATTTAATTAAATTTAGCTGAATACATAGTCTTGACCACAAGAGGGCGACATGCTGCAAAAAATGTGTGCGTGGGCATTTTCTGCAATAAACTAAAGGACAGAGTCAGATTTTGTCTGTATTAATCTCTCTTTGTTGACAAAGTGATTCTCTTTAAAACCCTACAGCTAAATGTCTGTAACTAAGTCTATCCTTTTCTGTATGTCAGTACTTGCAGGTGCTCATGCCTTCTCGCATTTTTCCCATTCCGTTCAACAGGTTACCATATTCATGTGATATTACTGACTGATTGAAAAGTCAGATGTCTTTGTGTCTGATGCTCCATATGTTTACAAAGCCTTTTTTAAGACACCTGTCTGTACAGGTAGCTATGAGTAAGCATTACAGTCTGGAAATGATTTGTTCTCAGAGGATGTTTACAGTGTAAATATATTATAAATGTTAAAGTTACAGACAACAAGCACTGTGTTCCTAATTTATCCATGGCACGGATTCTTCTTTTTATACATTTTAAAAAATACAAAAACAAAAAAAAAACCCTCACACTCATGGCACTTATGTTTTATTATAATCAAAACCAAACACCATTCATCAATTATGTTCTTATATATATCACAGAAAAAAAAAGCTTTCTTCAGATAGAGACATATTTGATTCTAAAATCACATTTTTCCGCAAGTGTCAACACAGTGCTGCTGACCATTTCTAAATGTTAAGCTCTTTTTCCGGTCCTTAACGAAACTGATCTGCAATCAGCTTGTTCAGTACCTGACCCCTCCCCATAATATATACACTATTTAGATCTACATACAATGAGAACCAGAGAGCACTGCTGGCTTTCTTTTGAAGTACCGGGGACAGCTATGCATGTAGAAACATTAATGATTAAAAAAAAAAAAGATTAACGGTTTATCTTTTGTACTCGTTCTGATCTTAATCACTTGACAATGATGACATTGATTTTTTAACTGAGCACACACAGAACGCACAGTGAACTCAGTGCAGTCACATGAATGAGCAAGTCTAAGGACAAGGCTGGTCCAGTCCGGCAAAGAATGAATCAGAGATCATGACAACTTACTGGCAGTGAATTATTGAGAGGGAAAACTACCAGGAATTTGGCTCAAAGCATCCAAGTATCCTTGTCATATTGATCAACACGGATAACGACACCATGGCACTTCAGTGGACACTGGTCTAGAGGAGTTCCATAAATATTCTGCAAAGTTAAATATCAACCAACATTAAAGGATTACTTGATGACTGATGTTAAGCACTGAACCTACAGGTTGGAGCAGCAGCGGTCTTCTTGGAACCGATTTCAGCCAAGAATTTTGATCAACAATGTCACAATCTATTTTATTAACTACACTGACAATTTACGAAGGTTTGGAGCTGCATGGATAGGGGATAGATATCAGCGAAAATGACTTTGTCCAAGTTCTCTAAGAGGACCTCCCTGCTAAACTCCATACCTCCGCAGAAGCTGACATGAATAAAGTTCAGTTGCACTTTGGATGGCCAGTCTATGTCACCCCATGGTAAATGCAGTGATCTCCCATAGTCCCTTCACCAAAGTATAACTACAGGTTCAGCATTAGTGAAAGTGAAGAAAACAAATTTATAGAACATTCATATAAAATATCCTAACATGGCCATTAGTGGCAGCCCTCTCTCATTTAAACACAATTTATTGGCATTGTTTTGTGTCATTGTGGAATCATTGTTCTTTGGAGAGTTGCAATTTCAATAAGTTAAAGCATTCTGACAATTTATTTCTAAGTGTTCTACTGTCTTGGCAAATTTGTTCTTAATATCGTTAATCTTCCATTAAAAACAGACTGAATAATGTCTAAGACAGCCATGATATGGAATAATAAAAACAGTATTCTGTTAAAATATGTTCTACTGTTACTGTTTCTACAGATTATCTAATAAATAAAGGACCAGTCTCGCAAACAAGAATAAAACCAGGCCTGCACTTAATTAGATTGGGAACGGGCAATCTCTTCCATTCAGAAATGTAATTTAGTCCTGGACTAAACTTAATCTTTGACCGAGACTTGTGTGCCAAAACATTCTTATGGATCCCAGGAAGGGTCTAGAATAAATACGATTTAAAGTCTTAGGGGAATAGCAGTAGTGACCGTGTATGAAAATCCAAGGCACGCTAGTATTCCCTTCAATTACGGTAACAGTGCAAGGCAGAGGCTATCACTGACAATGAAATGAGAAGACAAGACAATTAACACATGGTCAGAGAATATTCAAGGGAAGGTAAAGCAGTTCCTCTGAGTGTTGAAAATGGGGTGAGATTTTGTTGATATGGCAAAAGTCCTCCAACCAGCGTTTGGTCCATGTGTGCAATCTTCAGTGCAGGAAGCGGATGCTCATCTTCTGCTCCACATCCACCTTCTCCAAAACCTGGAACAACGCCCATTAAACCACAATTATACACACGAATGCAGGAATGCGCAAACATCACCCACAGTGCATTAGACTGAAGATAGCTGACAAAGTCTCTCATCCACATTCAACACCTCAAATACACATCGTCTTACAGGTGGCAGGTCAGCGAGTGGTTAAGTCAGTGAGTCGCATTCAGCTCGGATCAAATTTACACGAGCGGTTAAATCAAACTCTCTGGGGCACCCAAACAGAGAACCCTGGTTTCATAACATCCCGTCCATCACAGTCAAACAAACGGCTGTAACGCCACCACGCAAAGCCTCTGACGTTCCCCCACCTTGATGAACTCGCTGAAGGAGATGCACATGTCTCCGTTGGTGTCTGCCTCTTGAATGGTTCTGTCTGCAATGCTGCCCAACTGCTCATCAGAGATGTTCACCCCAACCATCATCCTCAGAACCTACAAACCGACAGTGTTTACTTCCCCACTCACATACATACATCACGTACTGATTTATTCACTGACAACGACAAATTATCTATTTACAGGAAGAAAAGAGAGCAGAGGAAAGAGGAAGACGCGTGTGCCGAGACATAACAGAATTGAGGAAACAACGTCGCTGAAGGAAAAATGAACACACACAACTGACTGTCAGGAAACTTGAAAAATATTGCTTTATCTGCATGCTAATCAGGGAAGCTAACATCCAGAGTTGTACAGGATACAGCCCACAATACTGGGCTGTCAGCAGAAGAGACAGACAGTAAGCAAGAGTAGATGCAGTTAAAAACTGTTTATACTCAACACATCCAACTAATGAAACACAGACTCCCATTTGAAGAAGATTCTGAACCTTAAACTCAAAGATCACTGAGAGTTAATAACAAGCCTGACCGATCCACTCAAACATATATTCAGCACAGTGCTTACAGCCAGTGGAATGGGAACCTGAGGCAACTGATGTCACTCTCAGTTCTTTCATTCATTCACCCACTCACTGAGTCTTACTGAACAGCCCATCAGGTAACTGGGAGGGAGCTGTATGGAAATCTCTTGAGTACATAATAAAACTATCAGTGTTTTCTCTATACAAACAGAGAGGAGATATAGGAACTTTCTGCTTTATGCTGTGTAAATAAATCTCACCTGCAGGAGTTCATCTCTGGAGATTTTGTCATCCCTATCCAGGTCATACAGCCGGAAAGCAACTAAAAAGGTGAGAACAATGGAAAAATCGTTGAAAAATAACCAGCCAGGAAGCTGGTCGGCGGATCAGTTTAAAAAGTGATTGCTAATGTAACACACCAAATTTACACTGTTTCCAATGTTACAAAGGCTTTAATCACATTTAATTAGGCATCCCTCAGTAACATATACAGGTACTGCCACATATACAGACTTAACAGTCAGGTGGCCGAGCAGGAGGGTTTGAAAGGTTCAGGACAACAGGTCATTTAGGTTTAAAGTAAAGGACTCATGTTTAAATTCAACAGGGGAGTCAAAGGGGGTCATATTAAAACAGGGACAGTCACACTGAGGGTGGAGTTAGGGCTTACAGCGCATTACATGCTGTGCAATTTCCAGCTCAGTAATGGCGGCTTAGTTGCATGACAGGTCTACAAGTTTCTCTGCAGTAAAGGCTGAGCAAACAATGCGATTGCCAAATTGGTAGGCAGATGTTAAACTCTCCCTCTCTTTATATAAAAGTTAAGGAATGCTAAGAATGTTCCTATGTACCCTTATCGAAAATCAATAAAATCCTTTAGCCCTTTACAGTGTTGACAGAGAGCTGAGGTGGATGGTGCGGCGTAAAGGTCGTGGGACTCACAGAGTAGTTTGTTGGTCCTGCTGTTGAGGGGCTCTCCAGCGTTTGGGTCTTTGTTCTTCTCGTTGTCCTCCACCGGACGGAAATGAGCCAGCGTTCGCATGAAGCCCCTGAAGTTTACTTGGTCCTCTCTGAGGGCCAGAGGGAGAGAGACAGGAACGACAGCAGGATCAGATCAAAGAATATTTACTGAAAACATTGATAAAATCAGATGCAGTACACTGTGGGCACGGAAGCCCACACTTGCCCAAATAGTAAATAAACAACAGAGACAAGGTTACAGTTGCTTGGAAACAGACTAGAAAAGGGGAAAAGGAAGTTGCAATGACAAAGTTGAGCAACCAATATCTCTAATTCATGTTGTACTGCCGCACAACAGATATTCTCTTCAAGTGTCTAATTAGCATAAATCTTTTATGATTTACAGTAACACTGTAAGCTAACCTCACAGTTAAAGTGTATATATATATATATATATATATATATATATATATATATATATATATATAGGCCTATATACACACACACACACACACACACACACACACATATATATATATATATATATATATATATATATATATATATAAATATACATGGCTCACTCTGTGCCAAATCAGACAGAATCCAGGAAAGTGGCTGCAGCTCTGTCTCAGATATTGTTCAAAGTCTATATTTGGGTCCCAAAACCAAGGCCTATGAAACATTTCTGGTCAATTCCAAGGTTTTTAAAATGTTTTTGGCCCTTGATATTTTTTGATTTTTACTCTCAAAAACACCTCTCAAACATCTGGGAGGCCGTGTTTGGTCATTAATATATTGAAAAGTATTATTCCTAGTCTCACCAAACATGTCCTTAGTATGAGTGAACCATTAAAGGTTTGTACTGCATGCCTATTGATTTTCTATAATGCCCTAGATTTGGGAAAAAAAGGGTGATACTGAGGGTATTATAAACCCATTTTTTGCACCCAAATGGTATCAATCATTATTTGTTCTTCAAATACAATCTTTCATTAATTTTGTGCCAATATTTGAGGTCTCTGCCACTAATGGACATGAAGTTATTAAGAATAAAACAAGGCGTGATAGCATTTTTTGGTCATTTTCATAAGACTAAAATGGAATGTGGGGTAGCTTGTAGGAACATGCAAATGTATGCAGAAATAGCTTAATGTATGGTTATTTTGTGTACAAAGTGCCAGTGTCCTTCCATGTTCCCTTCATAGATAAATACACATAGTTAAAGGCATAGTTTTACCTCTAGGGAAAAAACATCCATAAAGACGAAACAGGTTCTTCTCTTATTATCTCTACTTATGTGTGTCCCAGCCTCTGAAATATTGATTTTCTTAAATAGAAATACACGTTTTCTATAGGCTCATTTTACTGTAGGTCATTAATGCAAGCTATATTCTTGACTATCAGGGCCTAATTATACAAAAAACCATTAACTCTGATAGATGCTATATTCAATGGAGTAGTTAAATTTTATATCCCATATTTAAAAAGAATAATATGCTTACTAAAAAAATCAAATAACTTTATTGAAAATGATGTGCAATGTAGCAAATTATGCACTAGAAATTACATGCGATGTAATAACGTGTAATAACATAAGTTGAGCAACAGGACTGAATTGGGTACATGCTTGGTGTTTTCTTAAGTGGAATCCCTAAGTACCATAATTCACTGATTCATGGAGATACTGACGCAAAAAAAAAAAGTAATCCTGAAATGGACATTGTTCTGGTAAAATGTCTCTCAAAACTGTGTCTATTTTTGTATAAAGAAAAAATGGAAGGACATTGACACTCTGTGCCCCTAATAACCATACATCAAGCAATTTCCATGTACATTTTTATGTTCCTACTAGCTACCCCACAAACCATTTTGGTCCCATGAAAATGACCGAAACATGCTACCACGCCTTGTTTTATTCATAATATCTTCATGTCCGTTGGTGGTAGAGACCTCAAATATTGGCTCAAAGTTAGTAAAAGATTGTATCTGCATAAAAAATAACGATTGATATCATATTGGTGCAAAAATGTGGGTTTGTAGTACCCTCAATGTCACTCTCTTTTAGGAGCTTTGCACTTTTTTTTCCAAATCTTGGGACTTATAAAAATTAAATGCCATGCAGTGCAGGCTTTTCATGGCATACAGAAAACATGTTTGTCTTCCATTCTACAATGTCTGGTGAGGCCAGGAATAACTCTTGTCAAGATATTAATGCCTAAACATAACTTCCCAGATAAGGCGTCTTTGAGGCTATAAAAATGAAATAATATCAAGGACTGAAAAAATATGAAAACATAGGATTTGAACAGAGATATTTTACAGGCCTTGGTTTTGGGACTCATTCGTGATATAGACAAGGACTGAAAAAAATCGGAGACGGAGCTGCAACAACCTTATCTGATTTGACACGGAATGACCTATACATAACGCTTACAGGTCCATTCTACAAGTCATGCCCATTTTCTTGGGAAACAAGATAAGTGTCTACACCTCAATAAGTAATTAAAGTCTTCTTCTGAAATCAAGACCAAGCCCAGTTAGACTGACATCACTGGCTTGGTCAATCATTCCTCAGACAAATGATTATTTCTGGGATTTAATGTTCGCAAAGAAAACACATGATGTTATATTATTATCACACAGTAGACCACAAAAAGAAGCAGTTACTGGTGTGGAACAACCACTTCTGAGGAGTTTCTGTTTTATTATATAATCTGCATTGTGGAAAGATAGTGTTTTTTTTTTCCTGTCTCATCAGCAAATCTTAACTTTATCAGATGGAAATAACAGTAGCTCTAAAGATACAACATTTAAAATCAGGTCTCATTCATTCTGTAAAGAAACAGCTCCTTTGGAAAATTCTTCAGGCCCAAACCACACAAACCCACAGTGAGCTAAGAAAACTTCACAGAGCCCCAGAAACCATTAGATAGCCACAGCTCATTGAAACGCCCACATCTCAGACTTTTTGAGGAATGTAATGACATGGTATGAAAGAACTGTCTCATAACACAGAGCTTCTAAAATGACCACAGCCAAGCTGGCAAAAAACCCCTAATACTTAAATATGCAGAGATTGTAAATAACACTGGCAGCTACAGAACTCTGACTGGGTCAATTTTCAAGTGTATGATTACACAAATATTATAACCTGATTGAACTGACAAAAAATGCAAAGTACTTGTGATTTGGAAATATGAGATGTGTGATTTAGCTAATTGATATGAGAGCGCATTGCTTGGCCTGTGTCCGCATTCTTAAGACGATTCAACAATTATGGTGAAAACCCATCAAGGGCTGGGAAAGGTGCAAATGTTTCCTTACCCCTCTGGAAAGAAGGCATTGATGATACGATCTCCAAGAGGATTTATGGCCAACTCTGGGATCCTCTGGAAGTCTTCCCGGCTGTAGGAACAAACACAGCAAAAAGAGAATGTTGTATTTCATCTACAGACTTAATAAAAACTTTTAAATTAGTGAAAATTTTTAGGACTCTGAACTAGCCTGGATGAAATGCTGACAAACCCTTCCAGGCACCATGGAGTACTTTTTAACACAATATGGGACAGGTCATCAAAGGATAGAGAATAAGAAAGCTCTAAATTATGACACTTTTCATTGGTTGTCTACTCTCATCTTTCACTGCAGCCTTTCAGAGGTAGGCCAGTGCCCCAAATGCTTAGGTTTCCACGGATGGCAATTAAGCAGCATGATATAAAAAATCAGTGACATACAGTGCAGGGTACACAAACTCATCTAAGCGATAGAAATCCTGACTCCATCCTGCATGTACAGTAACTATTTGGACAACATTATCATGACACTGCAAACACAAGTGATGAATGATCTTCAACTATTAATTGATATAGCCTACTTCAAGCCATACTTTCTTTTGACAGCAGTGAATGTTGCTAGCAAGGGTTCATAAAGGTTTCAGAAAAAAACATGCTTTTTATTGTCATCTTTTTTTCCCTGGATCTCTATTTTTCTGTCAAAACTATCAGAGCTGAATGAATGCTTTGTTTAAATATGTATCCTTATGTACACTTCTGTAATCCCAGCTGACTTCACTGACGTCAAAAACCTTTCAGTGTGAGTCAAACAGTTCTGACATGGAGTTTACTCTGTGTGAAGTTTTGGGAATGTGCAATATTGAAAGCATGCACATTGTCAGTCTGGAAAAACCTTAACGTTAGGCGCTTAACCATTTCAGAGGACTGAAAGTGGACTGCTGCAGATCAACTGCCAAACAAAAGATCGGTGTGACGGCCATTTACTCACACTGACTAGCATATGGGTGCAAACGGACACACGTCGACACAAGCCACAGCTCTGGTGGAAGTGAACATTTCTTAATAGCCTTACACAAGACAAGGAACAGAGCTTCAATCATTATCAGCATCGGAGGACTGAAACGTTTGAGGCCAAACTGATTACATTTAATATCGGAACTTGTTTTTGCAAGCATATGGACAGAAATGTCTGGGATATTCCCACAACTTCCCATTTCTGTGTGTAAATATTGTTTTTTCCCCACTAACTTGGAAAGATTTTCAGCAGCAAATGCAAACAAGATGTTTGCACTTGGGATACATGGGTTCTCTAAGTACATGTCTGGGCTGGTGAATACATTCTTTCAGAAAGAACTGGCTAGATCTGGCTTAGAGGCCAAAATGGAGAAACCAGCTCTCCAGACAATGTTGTGACAACTGACGCACGATTAACCTTGGTCACCTTAGGGTATGTATGTGGGTAACAGAGCAGTGAGTGCACTCCCAATTTAAGGCAAGGACACTGAGATTCCTACACCATCTGATAATGAAACAGTAAACATAGAATAGCCAATGCGTGATGAAAGACTGAAAGAGTTATCTTCTATTGTGAGTCTGGAAGAGATGCTTATGTTGTCACTCTAAACAAAGTTATCAAACTCGGCTTGACTTGACACAATCATTTCACTCAGCTGTGGACAACAGAACACGATTTCAAGAACAGAAGATTTACTAAAGGCGTGAAGAACAGGGGTAGATGTGTAGTTCTTTGGAATACAAACAAATTTCAAGGCCAAGTAACCCTCCACCTGGTCAGCAGCATTCCAGCAGGACTTTGTTGTGACACACCCAAATCTATTTACACTTTAGGGATGGTAATTAGCTGAGCTGGGTGTTCTCTCATTGAATTGAGGGGAAAAGCCTGCAACCCTTCCAGCCTTCCAGGAAAAGATATGTTTAACCTTCCTCTAGTGAGCCAAGTCTAGTTTCATCTTTAAACTTGCACATTTTCCAACCCTTACAGAACCGTGTGGCTCGCGTCTGGAATTGCACATTTCAGAGCAAGTCTATAAGCCTCCTACAAAAACAGAGGAGAGCAAAGGAAGAGAGGGAATGTTTGCTTTGGGAAAACAAGAGAGAGAACATCCCATGTTTGAATCTTGGTGCAGCTAGGCTAACTGATTTACCTGTTTAACTGATTTAACTTTTACGTGGGTAGAGGTCAAAGTCTCAAGACTGCAGGACTGAACTGGAGGCGTGCGATGAAATACATTACCATATTGATTAGGAAACAACATCCTGCTCTGAACGACCTTTGGCAAAATCTTTAAAACATTTCTTAGGAAGTATGCCACCTCATCTCTTGGTAAAACAGTCACTCTTTTCCAAGCACGGACACCTGCGCTTTCTCAAACACATGAGAAAGAAATGACCTTCAAAAAAACTTTAAAAAGTTACTTATGAACCCTTAGGGACAAGAAAATCATGAACAAAATGAAAACGTCTTACACATAAATTAAGTTCTTCAGTATTGTTTAAGTGCTGAAGCTACTCTTTCTTTATTTCCTGAAACTCAGACAAGATGGCAAGCACGTATCCACAAACTGTTGTTAGGAACAATTTGCCAAAGGATGGACACAATGATTTTCACCAGTTTTCAACTCAAGCTCAGTGTTTATACATGCTTCCCCTTGCATAGGTAGCACGTCGAAATGCAAAGCTGTGTAACCAGTTCTCTAAACTGTGGTGTAACAGGGTGGTGGGTTCTTGTTCACTATGCAGTAGGTTGTACAGTATGAGTAATGAGTAATGTACAATATGTGTAAGCAAGTATTACCTGAGAGCACCATTTTCTCCCTTGTCCAGGCTGTGGAAGCGACTGTAGAGTCGGGTAATCTGACTGTGAGAAACTGCAAAGGAGAGGTGGACTGGTGTTAACAGAGTTAATCACTTCAATAGTCTGGAAGGTGAAAGACAAATACGGAAACAACAGATAAAGGCCCTCAACAACCAGTAGTAAAGAGTCTGCCTTCCTATTTAGTTAGTCTGTCAATCAATTAACTGTGACTTAGTGAGTGCTGAGGATTTGCTTTACATTGTTACAGGCCTTGTCCCCAGTTGCAACAGACTTTGCTTGTTTGTGGGTTGTTTTTTATTACTTCCCTCAGGCTGTGGAAGGACAACAATGCCTGCTTTTAGGCCACAGTGAAGTTTAACTGGTTGGTCTAGTAGCTTAGGCTGGACATTTGAAGAGGAACTGACAACACACACAGTTTTGGGTCTGAGTTACACAATACAACCACTGCTATAAAAGCAAAAACGCATTTTAAAAAAATTATAAATGCCCTAAAATTCAAATAAAAAGCTTTATTGTGCCCCACAAAGCACTTTCTTAGTTACCATTTATTCTTAGTAATTTTTTTTTTATCTCAACTGGTCCACAAATATTTCAAGGACAAAAGATGACATAAAGAATTTCTTAATAAGGCATAACTTTAACTGAGAAAGGAAATGTGTCTTTATAAAAACAACCTGAATTGCCAATTTGGACACATGGTCACATTTTGATTTCAGTCATTAAAACAGACTTAACGGCATCTGTGGCAGTAACTGTTAGCATGTTGTTATTTCTTTCTTATTAGTTTAGTATACTTCCATGTGTTTACTTCACCAAAACTGATTTTACAGTAAGGTTCAAATCTACAGTATCCATGCTGTCAATGGGTCAAGTTAACTCATCTTGCAAAATAATCAGAGGAGCACATATCCAGATGAAGAAAGTCTTGACTGTCTATTCTTTATAATTACACAAATATTATTAAAAACAAAAATCTTATGGACCACAGCACAGACATCACAGCATTGCCGCAGGTGAGTGAGACATGCTCTTCTGCACCAAGCCATTTTCAGCTGCATCATGCAGACTGAAGAAAGCTATTTTTAGCCTGGTCCACATTATCCTTTCAGACACATTTTAAAGCCGGACTTCTGTCATCCCACAGCTGTAGTCTGGCTCAGTGGAGCAGTCTGTCCCTTCAAAGCCTACACTACTAATGGAATACCTCCAAGGAGCAGGGTTACATCTTAACATCCTCTTAACACCAATCATACTTCTCAGCAAAGAGAGAACTCGGTAGTGGAAGATGCCTTAATATTTTGCTGTCGTGAAGAACCTAACAGTGACAGACAAAAATGTAGATCTGTTCCCAGGAGGGTTTTTTTCTTTCCTTCTTTTTTTCTGTCATAAAAAGCACTCACTTTGTTTGGTAGTAGTTGAATTAATTACTATTTTGTTATGGTAGAAAAAAAGCTATCACAGGTAAAACTGAAATTTTTAATATTTGTAAAATGAATCACAGTGCTAACTGAAGGAGAGTAAACTGAGAGCTCGATCAACACAATTTTACACTTATAATCCAGGCGAGGACTAAAGTAGAATATTTCACAGTTCTTCGCGAGGAGAGGGGACATAGAACAGGGAGGAGTGCTTCACGGCCTGTTACCTAAATACATATATATTTGACAAACGTTTGGCTCAAAAGAATCCAAAAAAAGTAACGTTTAAGAAGGCTACCTACTTCTCTTCATAGAAACTACTTCAACTAATGATACGCGCCAAAGTCCATAATAAATAACGCTGTGCACTGACTAATAAATGCGGTTTGCAAACATTCACTACTTTAACAAATTACACATAGGCTAGCTAACATACAGTCTCTTTCATCAATCCAGAAGATTCGCCTTAAAGGCAGTGTAGCCTGCTACATTCTTAAAAGAACTGAATGATGTCAAAACAATACACAGGTGAGACAAGTGGCCAATTTAAATCGGTTACCAGACGCTAGTGCGAGTCAGTCAGTCGGACAGAAAGCCATTCCATTACCTCAGCCTAAATGAACCTTTGGGAAACTAATAAGGTACCTTCTAGTTAGCTAGGATAGCGTTTCAGCTAATGAATTAGCTAGGAACAAACGAGTGAGTACAAGTAAGTGAGTACTTACATCCAGTTTCCTTTTTTATCTCCTCGATGTCTTCCTCTCTTAATAATGACGATGCTCTGGACCCCATAATGTCTTAGGGTTACAAACTACAGAATGCTGTCTGAAATTCTAAATTCTGGGGTGATACTGCTACCAGGTTAACGCTGGCTAAGATATGCTAAGGACAGCCTCGCTGCTTATCTAGCCTGTCACACCAAGCAAAGGGAGACGTCGGGCTAACTTGTTGATAAACTGCTTGTCACTTTATCGAGTGTTCAGAACTAGTCTATATGATATATTCAACGACTAAGACGTGTCATCCCAGTGAGTGAGTTACTGTATTGCTGAGAGTCAAATGGATCGAGCTACTAAACTAGCAACTGTCAGCTTCCACTAGACGCTCAGACAGAACAAGCAGTTCCTGAGTGACGCAGGGTGTGTGACGAATAGTATTTGTATCACACGTTAGACTGGGTGAGAGCACACGATGCTTATTGGTCGGTAGAAATGTTACCGACTAGTACATTTCCATACTACCTCCCTGCTGGTTTCAGGGCGGATTTAAAGGGCGATTCCGATAACGAGCAAAGGTGTCCACAATCCCGAGTAAAGACTGAAGTTACCTGAATATTCGTGGGTTTGTTATCATATGATTCTAAATGGACAATGAAGAGAAGGGGGAAGTTCTTTATCATCATTGCCCAACTTTTTACAAACAATTACTGAGATATAATAGCTGTCATAACTACAAACGATAAACACACCCATTCTAGTTCCTTACTGTCTGTTTAACAACTGCGACTTTATGGTGGCTTTATACAAAACTCTGAATGCATACATTAAATTTTCGGCAAACTTTTCATGTAGAGACGACCTGGGACTATACCTTTCACGACTCACGATCCTAGGTTTAACGGATCGATCTAGTCGTTACGTGCAATATGTCGATAGTTTTGAGAAAACGATACACTCACTGTATTACTTACAGAACAGTCTGTGAATAAATGAGAAAAAGGAAGTCACGTGGCTTTGTGAAATAATTTCTGACTTAGATCACAGAGCATGACAAACTGCAACATCTGACTAATTCTGTGCAGTTTATGCAAATCTGTGTTCGAGCTGATTGAGTGAGATCTATCAGACTGTTCTTTGACTTCTATGTCCAACCCCCCCCCCCCGCGCCATCAGACGACCTGCTTCAAATTCTGCTTCCCACCAGTCCACCAGTACACAGGATTGATCCTTCTCGTAATTCATTTCCACTCTCCATACGGAACAGAATATTAACCAATGTATGAACAAAAAGTAGGAAATGGCTATTGCTGACAAGTTTTGTTGTTTGCTTTACTAATTAGCCACAGTGTTCATGAAAATGAATCACTCCTGCAGGCAGTGAATTGTGTGGCCATGAGTTGTCATATAAAAGAAGCAGAGAAACATCGAGGGACCCAACTGCTGTTTGGTGGACTCTTAGAATAGGCAAAATTTGAGTGATACATGACTGTGAGCATGGTATGACCACTGGTGCCAGGCTTGATGGTTCCAGTATCTCGACTGGCCACCCTCGTGTGCTTTTACACACCAGTGTCTAGGTGCTGAGGGTTTACCGAGAACAGTGCAACGGACAAAAAGCATCCAGTCAGCTGCAGAGCCATTGGTCAAAAAAAAAAAAAAAAAGAACTTGTTGATAAGAGAGGCTGGAGAAAAGTGGCATAAATGTGCAAACTAAAATACCACATACCACAAATAAAGCAAATAACAGTACAGTTTAACAGGGGCATACAGAACAGAATTGCATGTACAGTTCATTGATCAAAGGTTGGCTGTAGAGGCAGACAATCACAACAGGTGTCAGTCGTGCCAGCTAAAAACAAGACATGGCTCCAGTGGGCACATCATCAAAGATACTGGGCAATTTAAGAAGAATCCCAGTCCCTACTATGTCCTGCTGATGGCAGAGTCAGGTTTTGGTGTTTGGGAACATGAGTCCATGGACCTACTGCGTCTGGTGTTGACATTACAGGCAGCTGCTAGTGGTACAATGGTGTGGGGAATATTGTCCTGGCATATTTTCAATCACTTCAAACCACTTTAGCAATGTTTGAAGGCATCAGAGAGAAGAATGAGCTGTTTGCAATTCAAATGTAGCACCAGCCAATCTGCAGCAAATGCATGATGGCATCATGAAAGCATGGGTCAATATCTCTGTGGAACATTTCTGATACCTTGTTGAGTCCATATCCCAAATAATTCAGGATGTAACAAACTGGCCACTAAGAGTATATTATGAGTCATTGAAGGTGTAACCTTTTTTAGATTCCATCTTGAATCGCACACCCTGACGCCTACATTTCAGATCGCTCTCAAATGATTTATATAGTTGGATATAGATGGAGATCATCTATTTTGTTCTTTTTTTCACAAATGAAATTAGCTTTTTACAAAACAATGTTGCTCATCTATTTCTAACAGCACAAATCACTAAAGAGCACTGAAGTCCATATTACCGTGTGATTTCAAATGGAACAAATACAAATTGAGCTAAGTCAGTGTTTTCAAGTTTCAGTGCTGGAGACAATAAACCCTATAAACATAACTCACAGTACCCACCAATCTGTTAGAGCCAAATTTGTTAAAAAAATGCATTAGTATTGGTCTACAACAAAAATGTCTAGTGTATAATGTAGAGTTAAGTGCATTCTAAGGGCTGTAGTTGGGAAATGGTATGCTAAGGAGTGAGAGAGAGACTCAGCTGAGAGAAATTCTTCTTTGACCAGGAGAATAGCATGAAGATGGCTAAAAGGATTGAGATAGCCCATACTCTAATTAAAATCAGATCTGACTGGAAGACCCACTCAGCCGCCCATCCACCAACACGCACACACTTGAGCAGAACACACAGACACAATGAACAGAAGAGGCAGGTGTGGAGAGTGCGACAGGGGACAGAGAGAAGATGAGAAGCAACAGAAGGGAATACAGAGGAGGGGAGGGCACTGGGAATAAATCATAAATACACTTCAATACATTCACATTTCTATGCTTGGCTGTGACCCATTCCCCCAGTCTGCTTCCTTCACATAACATCAGTTTATGCAGCTGTGTAAATATTGATTCTGGTTAAGTACCTAGCGCAAAGGCATACAGCCTGGCACCTCACCTGGGAGACAGAGCTACACCTGCACTTGCCAACCTCTGTGTGGCTCCAAAACCACCAACACAGGACACTGGGCCAAGAGTTGCTCTAATCTGTTGGCTACATTCACTTTAGATCACATCTGCAATTAATGATTACTGGAAAGCTAGTAGATTCTCTCTCTCTCTCTCTCTCTCTCTCTCTCTCTCCTCTTCCCTAAGAGATGGATAGCTGAGGTCAGATCAAACTTTAGGAGTGTGACTTCAAATAAACAATTTATCCATTAATGGCCCCTTTTTTGTTGTTTTATGTATGACATAACAGCGCACAAACAGCTTGGATATAAAGGATTTAGAGGTTTAAAACAAAATCCAAATGTAGAAGGCAACAACTATTTTTCAGGTTAGTTTTTTGGAGCAAACAATGTATTCCAAAAGAAGAAGAAAAAAAAACCTTTCTCCCCAACCTGTCATTTATAGGCTTTTTTTTTTTTTTTTTTTGAAGTAACTTGCTGCCCACACGCACTAACTCATTGGGGACGCTAAGGCTGCGGTTCCGGCCCTGCTGCCAGGCGGGACGGTGTTGCTCTTGGAAGACGCCAGGGTACAAATATTTCGCCTTGACTTCGGTACTGTAAGTCTAGAGGTCTCCTAATGCGTTCCATTCATGTTATCTGCGCAAGATCTTCAGCAGCGTTTCGTTCAGGAAATGTGCTGGCATCCAACAATGAGCCCGTGGAGTAAAACACGATGTCTGCAACGCGTTGTCGACAGCACCGGGAATTTGACCTGTTGATCCTGCAACGCGGAATGCGTCTGCTTCCTGGTGTATACATGTCTCTTAGAACAAGTACTGCTCTGTCAGAATAATAATAGTAGTCCATTTTAAGAGCTGTATGGTAGGTGTATCTCGCGAAAGTAAAACTATGACTTCACATTAAGTTTGTGCCAAGGAGAGGGTGAGCGAGCTGGAGAGAGAGAGAGAGAGAGAGTCGTGTGTAGCACACAAGTTATTGATATTTATCAGCAAGTATCTCACGATTTGAAAAACCTCCGTGCGCACAATATATCTTCAAGTAATAAACATTACATATGCACTTCTCACCACACCCCATTATCTATGCTTAACACATTTTGTTGAAACGGTATGTGTTATTTGTTGTTTCGTCATTCGAAGATGTAAAATTATTACAAATCATCTCAATGTAGAGAAAATGACAGATTCGAAGTCGAGGGCAAATAAGCGCGTTTTCTCCTGTTCTGAAACTAGTAGCCTGTCTGAGTGCAGTTTAAACTAGAATGTATTATTGAGTGATCGCTGTTGTAGCAAAAGAAAAAATGTAGAGTGACAAAATGACACTCAACATATTTTCGTAACAAATGAACAATAGCCTCAATGTGTGTGTGGATGTTATACCATATACCACACCTGCTAACTCTTATGAACAGTTTCCTTTTATAGTTACTATAAAACAGGGTTTCAAGAGGATAGTGAAGAGAGTGTGGGTAGCAAGAGGAT